>NC_140661.1:4839236-5100653 GCF_978046115.1 Saccoglossus kowalevskii
TGGTTCTGGATGACCTGGGATATCTGTCATACAAGCTAATTGCTAACATATGTAGCCACATGACTGGTGTCTACCAAGTGTAACCATACCAAGTAAACATGTAGACATGAAAACTTAGGTATAGCACTGCCAATTATCCAGAGTTTAATAACACAGTCTTGTGTCCATAATTGTAAACATTTGTTAATAATAAACTGACACACAGTGATATAACATTTGATGATCCCCCACTGAGAACAGATTCAGCATTTCACCAGGAGACCCTGAACTGTACTAATAATTCATCAGTCAACTGCCTAGAAATACCCAGTAGTAGCGGAAATTGTTCTAAACACTAGATCCATATTTTTAACTGTCTCACCATGATATGACAAGATGAAATAGATAAGATAAAAAGCAGCCTGTCATTTCAGGGACACCTTGTACATCAGCTTACCGTTACATAAATACAAAGCTCTTTGGGTTTGTCCACAGAGTCCTCTTCAAGTTCATCCACCATAGGAATATCCTCTTTCAGTTTTTCCTCTATAGGTGTCACCTCTTTAGATTTCTCCTCCATAGTTCATGATGTGATTCAACAAACAGGACAATTAGTATTGGGAGAACAAAACTGATGATGGTATATTGTACACTCCCTGTTTGCTAGCAAGGACACACTGCTTGAAGAGCAAAGGGGGCTTAGACTCTGCATGCCATATGTATAATTTATGAGCAAGGGATGACAGAGAGAAACAACTGGTTGGTGTAGATTAAAGTGATGATGCCATCTTCTCGGGTTTCACACACATACTTCCCTGCCAAGCATACCAATAGATGTACTGACTCTTCCTAACCTGAACTCTGACCTCAATATTTAAACACTCATTCACAATTTGGAAATTCCTGGTCAGAACACTTACAAACTCACCACTAATGGGAGAAATAGGAGACAAATTGGGACGTTATTCCAATGTACCTATCTAGTATTTAGAAATTCTTGAGAGATTTGAACACTTTAAAACCATAATACCAGTATAGTACCAATGTAAACTTGGCCCACACACACATGGGAATTGTAAAAAAATTCCATTTACAATGTGAACTCAACTGCACAATTGAAATGGTTACCAAATATGTGGATATGCTGTTTCAACTGTAACCATGGCCATCCTAGAAGCACAATTATATCCAACACTTAGGCTTCAAAGACTAGATTCTCACAGAAACGTTGTCTAGATGCAGAGAGCACAGAGTGTACAATGTCCATACATACATGTATAACGTACCACATACTGCCTCATATCACTAATGTAGAGTCCTCCAGTCAAGACATGTAATTACTATTTATCTCATTATAGGAAGTCAAGATGTATGCATTCTGACACTCTAATGGAGCGAAAGGGGTCAAAAAAAGTTTAATTTTAATGCACATTTATTTCTATACTGTACTGGTGTAACATCACTGACACAGACACTGAAACAGAAAAAATCTGTTTCTTTCCAAAGTACCTTATTCTTTTTGACCCAAATATTGAGTTACACAGAGATGAAAAGAATTTACACTATGCTAACCACATCCACACTACAGTATGTTTATAACCACAGATACAAGATCCAATCTCATTAATACAAAATCACAAAATAAGTGACATTTTGGCAAAGTAAACCACATACCCCTGAGAATGAGTAAACATAGACTGCTGAATCAATAACCACACTAACTTTTTCATATCACTATTTTAAATTATTTTATATTAATTTTGAATACATCGGTAGATTAAAAATAGAAGATATACATGTACTTGTGTAATGTGTTATTTATATAACATTGCAGTATACAGGGTGGTGCCTAATATTGGGTTCACACTGCAAAGAAATCCCATGGGGATAAAAAGAATGGCTTTACACATATAAAGTTCAACGTTCAAAATATTTTACTGATGAAATTTGAAAAGCATTTTTAAAGTGTAAGACTAAACATTATTATAGTAATTAAATCAAAACCAAAACTATTTACCAAATTGCTTTCACTAATTTTCCACTTAAAAATCTAAGAAATGGTTATTCTGATATTTGTTTTAATATTTTTTTTTATATTTATTTGATCTCACACCCAGAGTTCTAATTGTAGTGTGAAACCTATAAGTACTAGATAATGAGTTTATGTCTGCGTATATACGTAGTTATATAAATACAAGAGTGTTATGTGAGTGATGACAATTATAAGCAGGATAACATGTATTCAGGATATCACTTCCCAATTTACAGTACTGGATGACTAAAGGACAAACACTTAATCTAGGAATTACTATTTTGGTCAAGATCAAGTCCAAAACAATACAACATTCGGACAAAGAAGGGCATTTCAAGTACCATTACATATAATAATATAGGCACACATGCAAGTATCAATGTAGCTGGTTAATGCAAGTGAAAAAAACACTATATAGCTGCCAGTCCAGATATAACAACCAGTCTGGATACAACCACCAGTCCGGTACATATAAGCAGGTTCCATAGAAAGTGACTGGTGTAAGGACAATTTAACATAATGTATTAACCTTGATTACTTTTGTGATTACTTTTTTTTCAGTTGCCATGATTAACAGAGAATTCAATTGCCCATGAAAAAAGTTAAATCACCCCAATTTGTGGAACTATTATATAACTGGAGAGGGCAATTACCAAACCACCCAATCCAGAAACGTTGTTACCATCGAAATGCCATGACAACACTGAATTATTAAACTAATGCTTTCTCTATCCTTGTCTCAAGATTTACATAAAGGAAACAAAGTGGTTCCCAAATCATGTTAACTGAAGAGTACTGGACATCACGTAAATGAGGCTTTTTGGGAAATAAATGGACATGAAGAGTTAATTGGTTTTGAAAGAAGCAGAAGTAAAACCTGAACTTCTTTTAAATTAAATGGAAAATACTGGTGCCAAAAACAGATTTTCTAAATAAATACAAAATTCCAGTTTACATTATTTGCATTGAGTGGAGGTGAATGTCATAAATAGAGGCAGCATCATTTCACCTCAGTAACATAGAGGGCGCACTTGCAATGTACCACTGTTTGCATTTCAGCATGGATATCAACCATTACTTGTTTTCGTCCATCCCTGTATATCCCATAATATTCACACCTCTGTGTTTTTACATGTTGTTAAATCACACCATATTATGTGCTACTCACTATGACATATTTGTGTACAATAAATCGGACATTGTTGTTTCTGACATGCCTTGTATTGAAATATTATAAACCTTACGCGACCGTGTTAGCGCCATGGGCAAACAGTGGCGACTATCCTGGTACCTTTGATCTAAGCGTGGCTGTGACTCTTTCTCTTTTTACCTCCATGCTAGAAGGAAGTACTATTGCAACTGGGCAACATCAATTTTTATTTTCATTTTCAATTCCTGTTTAGTTTCCCAAACTTTTAATGTTATTGCAGATAGTAAATAGCTTTCATGTTCTATATGTAAATGTATGAGAGGAATAGGTGTCATGGGAAAAAACAACAAAAATGCCATCATACCTCATCTCTTGATCTTCGTCTCTTTTTCTTTTCGTCGGCCTGGTGATCTTCCTCTGGGAGCAGACATAGCATAGTCATATGAAGGAGACGGCGCTAATGTTGGATTTGATGCGTTGCCATGAGAACGATAACTAAATAAAGTAAAGGGAAATAAATTACAAACATGAAACCACAGAATTATGGAAAATTAAAATTTTAATAATTATATTCCTTATACCAGTAAGTAACAAAATAATAATAATATGTTTAAAACAATTAAGTGTCTCATCCCAGGTTTTATCTGATCAGATTTTAACTATTAAGTTGTTTTTGTTGATATGTAAAACCAATGTACATATCTTTCCATGAATATATAATGTATTAAGAATTTACACTGTAATACAAGTTGAGGGCTTGAACTTTGACATTCTGTGGTCACTCAATTTCTAAAAATACTTTTTCTGATTGAAATTAAAAAGGAACTACCCCGGTAATGAAAGCAATAGTCTCCATGGCACCCAAGTTAAAAATGTTAAGAAACCACAGGAGAAACATTAATCAACGGAAATAATAAGCATTTTTTTGTACCTTATAACATGGACAAATAATAAAATTTTGTAGCATTTTTTCAAACAAAAGATTTCAAATGTTCTGCCACTAGTTGGAGCAATTCACTTAAGACATTCCTCACATACAAAATACAGCAACAAAACCATTGAATTGTTTACCAATATTCAACACAAGTTATAGAAGTTCAATGACAGGTACAGTGCAAAGAACTACTCAACTGCAATACTGTTTATTTAACGTCTGAAAGACATGAAAGACGAGAAATCCCCTGAAATGACATTGTCAAAGGTTTCCAAAATTTCCTATACACCTATTATTTGAAAGATCGGAAAATTGTAATTACTCTCATTTCAATCATGTGGGATGGGCTGACAGAAACATTGTAACCAGCCAACCATGAAACAGGATTTCTTCTCCTAGGCAACGGCAGGCAGCTGTGACAAGCTACAAACCAAGGTCTTTTGTATCTTTCTTTTGCAATGATGAATATTTTGCGTTTTTGACAGGAATCCACACATTCATCTGCTGTTAATATAAGGAAACAGTTGCAGAGAGCAGAAGTGCAACAGTGTGAAAATAAGTTTTGGATCTCCAAATTCTATGTATGAAAACATACGTCAATGTCAGCAAGATCTCTTCCCTAATAACATGGCAAACTTTAAATACTTTAACACATCAGAGGCTAAACAAATTGTACTCCAATATTATGAGCTATTCTTCAAAGTTATGGTTGTCAATATGCTATCATGTTTAATTTGGATCATTTCAAACAAATAAAGCACATCAAAGAAAATTAAAATACATACAGTATTTGTGATAACACTTGTGCTATACATTTGCTGTTTAATCAATCCACTACTACATAGAAAAATGAAGCATACATTCATAATGGTCTCCATAAATGTATACAGACACAGTCCGCACAGTAATATTTCAGCTCCATTGGTTCTTATGTCCCCAGGGTATAGACGAGTGGGTGTGGCTTTCAACCCAAACATGTATGTACACTAGTACTTGTCTCTTTCACATTTTGTAATCTAAAGACCTATTATTTCATCTAAATCTTGGTGAATGGTCAATGCTTGTCTAAGTCAGGTGATCAAAATGTACTTTTATTTATTTATTTAGGCAGCAACTATTGAATTGAAGATGTATATTTACCCACTCATTTCACCTAACAGGCAGCACCAATTTACAGACTCGGAAGACTTAAATGTCAAGATAAATTGTCTATCCTTGCGGTGATTGTTACCATGACAATAAATATGTGACATAATACTTCAATAATGAGTACTCTTTGTAGTGAGAATCAACATGTCCCTAGTTACATGGCAGTATTACAACTTGATAATTGCAGCGAGACACTCAGATAACATCACTTCCGTCAAAACCCATGCATGTTTATAGAGCTGCGAGTCAGGGTTTTGTGGTATATCTATCTGATATAAAAATCTACCCTGGGAATTATTGGTGTCACCTGTAATGAGCACACATACACCCACGCATATAGCAGCAACATTGTACCTATGTATTCAGTTCCTACATGTACATTTACCACTGACAAACCAGACAACATTTATACACTACTGTAAAATACTTTATTTTAGCTGGAATTAATTTTCGCTGAAAAATCTGATTTCTGATGAGTTGAATGTAAAATGTAGGAAAAAAGGTATATTCGCAGGATTTTATTTTCACTGAATCATTCCATCAGCGAAAATAGTGAAAATTAATTCCAAGTGAAAATAAAGTATTTTACAGTAATATCTCTTACCATCCACATGTAGGGTTTCATAACAATGACAACACAGAATAATCACATTAGATTTTAAATTGAAAATGGAGATATCTTTCCAATGTATGAAAATACATCCAACATTGGTACTGTGACATACCATAGTTGTTCTATTAGTAATACATGCGCCTATCAAAATTACAGGTGTCTATGGTCAATATAAGTAATATTTTATGATTCAGTTTATAATAAATGGGATTTTTGGTTTATATGTGCTTTTAATATAGATGCACTTCTAATGGAGCAAATACTGCAATAGCATTGAACTTGAAGTGAGTATGTGACAACAAATATTAAAGTGTGGAGATACTGACCACAGGTTAATGTGACCGTTGATTCAAATTTTAAAACAAAAATTACTATTTTTGCACATTTTACTGAATATTAATATAATAATAAAATAGTAGGGTACATCAATTCTCATTCTATTGTGGTTGTTGATATTGTGTGTTTTCTCTAAAAGGTGACAGCTTGCTGTTGATATCCTAATGACATAACTAACCATCTACTTTTACAAAATTTGTGTGGTATTTAAAAAAGTTTGACGGCCTACTTTTTGAAGCTGAACTTTTTTCTGAACATTTTAGAGACAAACTTGGGTAGTCTAATATACATGTAGGTTGATAAATACAGAGTTAGTATGAATTCCATGTCTGGTAGTGTATATGGAAAGTAGAACAAGTCTTATACTGTAGTGGTAAAAATATTTTCATTATATACATTACAATCCTGGCACTTAAATTAGATTCTAAATGTAAAATCAGTGAGGTCGCTGAACCCTAATTACCATATTCAAATGAGCTATGATAATGAGCTAATTTTTTGCCATATTTTGGGTGTAAAACAGTAAATTTAACAAAAAACAATGAGGCCTTTTGGTTGAAATGATTAGGTCATTCTGAAAAGCAAATAGCAAATTTCTGATGTAAAGTGATAATCTTCACTATGAGATCTCAAGCAGTTCTTAGTATTCTGATTCATATAAAATACCTGCAATTGCTTTAGTGTGAATGGTTTAATCTTGGATGCAATATTCATATATTTGTTAAATTATTTTAGTTACATTTATTTAGTTTCTAATATCGTGTCAAGTCAGAGTAACTGTACGTGTAATCTACCTAAGAATACCTAACTACCATATAACGATGTCTTGTGCAATTCAAAATGGCATCAATAATGATAATACACAACGATTCGGCATTCAGATGCGTTTTATTTTAATCTAAGCACAAACTAAAAGTAAAACAAACAAAGTTTGTGTGAGTCGTGCACTGTTTTTAGAAAAAAGATAGAAGTCAACTATAGAGGGCAGACATCATGAAATGTCACTTGTCACATGGCAGGTTTATTTGAATGGGCATTGGTATTAATAATTAAACAATTATTTTTTGCTATAATATGTTTTGTTTTGTTTTGTTTTTCATGATTTTTATCTTGAAATTGTTATATTATCTTGATTTTTCATGAAAATTTGATTTTTTTTAAACAAAATCATGCAACGACCTGAAACATGAATTTTTTTATTTTTGGCCCTATTCACAAAAACATCCCAGTTCCAATGCAACACAAGTGAATACATACACATTATAGGCTGGTGTCTGGTCATACGGTGCATGCTGTCCAAGACTTTCTAAACTCGCTAAAGCTCTGTCTCTTTCATATTTCATCTCTTCATATTGTTTTCTTACAGAATCCCTCTCCATTAGTGCATGTGCATTTTCTCTTAACACAGCGTCTCTTTCTTTCAGCGCCATCTCAAAGCTCAATTGCAATGCTTTGGTTGGAGTTTTTCCTTCTCCTTCATTTGCAAGAGACTCTAAAGAAAAAAAAAACAGAATAAAACATTAACTGAAAGCTTGATTCAAACAGCATTTGTTATTTATTACTAGTATGTAACATTTTTGATGACTTTAATATGCAGTCTTTGACACAAGAATACTCCACAGCATGTTGTAATTTTACACAGATATTTCATACAGTCAAGCAAACCTAGCCAGCCCAGCCAACATGGCGGTCGGTTCACATATAATTTTACACAGATATTTCATACAGTCAAGCAAACCTAGCCAGCCCAGCCAATATGGCGGTCGGTTCACATATAATTTTACACAGATATTTCATACAGTCAAGCAAACCTAGCCAGCCCAGCCAACATGGCGGTCGGTTCACATATAATTTTACACAGATATTTCATACAGTCAAGCAAACCTAGCCAGCCCAGCCAACATGGCGGTCGGTTCACATATAATTTTACACAGATATTTCATACAGTCAAGCAAACCTAGCCAGCCCAGCCAACATGGCGGTCGGTTCACATATAATTTTACACAGATATTTCATAGTCAAGCAAACCTAGCCAGCCCAGCCAACATGGCGGTCGGTTCACATATAATTTTACACAGATATTTCATACAGTCAAGCAAACCTGGCCAGCCCAGCCAACATGGCGGTCGGTTCACATATAATTTTACACAGATATTTCATACAGTCAAGCAAACCTAGCCAGCCCAGCCAACATGGCGGTCGGTTCACATATAATTTTACACAGATATTTCATACAGTCAAGCAAACCTAGCCAGCCCAGCCAACATGGCGGTCGGTTCACATATAATTTTACACAGATATTTCATACAATCAAGCAAACCTGGCCAGCCCAGCCAACATGGCGGTCGGTTCACATATAATTTTACACAGATATTTCATACAGTCAAGCAAACCTAGCCAGCCCAGCCAACATGGCGGTCGGTTCACATATAATTTTACACAGATATTTCATACAGTCAAGAAAACCTAGCCAGCCCAGCCAACATGGCGGTCGGTTCACATATAATTTTACACAGATATTTCATACAGTCAAGCAAACCTATCCAGCCCAGCCAACATGGCGGTCGGTTCACATATAATTTTACACAGATATTTCATACAGTCAAGCAAACCTATCCAGCCCAGCCAACATGGCGGTCGGTTCACATATAATTTTACACAGATATTTCATACAGTCAAGCAAACCTAGCCAGCCCAGCCAACATGGCGGTCGGTTCACATATAATTTTACACAGATATTTCATACAGTCAAGCAAATCTATCCAGCCCAGCCAACATGGCGGTCGGTTCACATATAATTTTACACAGATATTTCATACAGTCAAGCAAACCTAGCCAGCCCAGCCAACATGGCGGTCGGTTCACATATAATTTTACACAGATATTTCATACAGTCAAGCAAATCTATCCAGCCCAGCCAACATGGCGGTCGGTTCACATATAATTTTACACAGATATTTCATACAGTCAAGCAAACCTAGCCAGCCCAGCCAACATGGCGGTCGGTTCACATATAATTTTACACAGATATTTCATACAGTCAAGCAAATCTATCCAGCCCAGCCAACATGGCGGTCGGTTCACATATAATTTTACACAGATATTTCATACAGTCAAGCAAACCTAGCCAGCCCAGCCAACATGGCGGTCGGTTCACATATAATTTTACACAGATATTTCATACAGTCAAGCAAATCTATCCAGCCCAGCCAACATGGCGGTCGGTTCACATATAATTTTACACAGATATTTCATACAGTCAAGCAAATCTATCCAGCCCAGCCAACATGGCGGTCGGTTCACATATAATTTTACACAGATATTTCATACAGTCAAGCAAACCTAGCCAGCCCAGCCAACATGGCGGTCGGTTCACATATAATTTTACACAGATATTTCATACAGTCAAGCAAACCTAGCCAGCCCAGCCAACATGGCGGTCGGTTCACATATAATTTTACAGATATTTCATACAGTCAAGCAAATCTATCCAGCCCAGCCAACATGGCGGTCGGTTCACATATAATTTTACACAGATATTTCATACAGTCAAGCAAACCTAGCCAGCCCAGCCAACATGGCGGTCGGTTCACATATAATTTTACACAGATATTTCATACAGTCAAGCAAACCTAGCCAGCCCAGCCAACATGGCGGTCGGTTCACATATAATTTTACACAGATATTTCATACAGTCAAGCAAACCTATCCAGCCCAGCCAACATGGCGGTCGGTTCACATATAATTTTACACAGATATTTCATACAGTCAAGCAAACCTGGCCAGCCCAGCCAACATGGCGGTCGGTTCACATATAATTTTACACAGATATTTCATACAGTCAAGCAAACCTAGCCAGCCCAGCCAACATGGCGGTCGGTTCACATATAATTTTACACAGATATTTCATACAGTCAAGCAAACCTAGCCAGCCCAGCCAACATGGCGGTCGGTTCACATATAATTCACTCAACCTTCACACTGACTAATTTGCACCCATGAAGAAATTAACCTTTTCACCACCAGACTTTCTTGCCGAAATTTTTCTGCACTTTTCTTATCTTTTTTTTTTTAATATTTCTGGAAATGAACCCTAATTTTAGAGCCAACAGACAAAATTTGAGTCAATTATCAGTTTTATTAAAAAATGTTGCTTATGAAGGAAAGTACATACTATAAATATGACTATTTTTGTGAATTTGTGATGAAATAGGAAATGGTTGGGAAAAGGTTAAACTACCGTATGTAAATGATTTAGCACATACAATACTTTGCTAAAATTAATTCTCAGACCAAATCATAAAGATAAACTTGTTAAAGACATATCAGAGTTAAAATCTGCAAACTGATCCACATGTAAGTTCATACTTTTATCTCAGTGCATTCAATCACAAAACTTCAAGTATATAATGAAGTGACAAACACTGTAATATGTAAGTAGATCAGTTACCACACACAGATATATAGGACAATGCCCTCTGTTTTATTATTACAACTTGTAAAATACCAGAACATTATTTTCATTGCTATGTCACAACTTAATGAATGACCTTGACAGAGACAATGATTGTATTGTTACAAATCCACTCTGCTAGAAGTAAAATGCATTGAAGCAATCAAAGAAAAACATTTGAGAGATTTGCTCTTTTCAACAGGACACTCCCTGCGTAATTTAATGTTTTGAGGTCACGGTAATAGCGTTATTTGTATTTGGGTTATTTGTATAAGACTCGCACTGTTGTATAGGGTAGGAAGTGTGGTAAATCAGTGAACTTTCGCTTCTTGTCTTGCAAAGAACAAGCTCAGGACAAAATTTTCAACTCTTTACTATTCGTCCACAGTATTAACAATTTTAAACTCAACTGTCACATGTCTTTAAACTTAACAATACAATGATGTCACTACAGTTGTGTGAAATACCAATAATATGACAGGTTACTCTTAAATGCCAAAGCAGATCACTCACTTGTAGAATTAATTAAGTTCAGATATACATGTACCCACTTATTGTGTACAAAGTTTAGAGGAGATAAAACAAGAAGTATGCAAAACAATTGGAATATACTGCTAAAAGTTTGTAAAAGATTGTAAAGTTAGTTCAAAATAAATATAACACTGTCTAGACAACATATGCTTACACTGCTTATTTTGATATTTAAAGATATGAATGAAAATAAGTATTTTTTTTAGATACGTCATGTTGAGAACAAAATGGATTATGATTTATTTTGAATTAAAAATGTAATTTTTACAGTACACTGTATAGAAAGGTCGTTGAAAAATGAAAAACATAACTACATTGATTTAGATGCTGACTGGACCATCAGCAATTCGCTGGTTTCTTCTCTTCACCGTTTTACATCCAAAATATGGCAAATAATTGCAAATGTCTCACCATGCTAGTTGTCATTTCAAACATAATGTTTTAACCTTTTCACCACCAGACTTTCTCACCAAATTTTTTTGCACTTTTTTCTCATATACTTCAATTTTTCTGAGAATGAACACTAATTTTGAAGCCAACAGACAGAATTTGAGTTAATTTTCAGTCTTTATTCAAAAATACAGCAATTTTTGCCCCAATCTTCTGAAGGAAAGTGTAGATGATAAATGGGACTATTTTGTAAATTTGTGATTTAAAAGAGGGAACGGGTGGTGAAAAGGTTAAGCTAATTTTGGGACAATTGAACTTATATGCAGTGATTGTATCGTATGTACTGGTATGTAACAAACAATCTATGTATGTGTGTATTAGAGAACTTCACTCCCTAGCTTCATGTTATGTTTTTCGAATCGACCACTGAGCATCCCCCAAAATAGGACTGTAAAGGAGAATGGATTTAATTGTAACATGTAGCATCTGGGTGTTCTCTGGATAACTTTTTTTGAGTTTTAGTGAAAGTGAATTGGAGACAAAACAATAGCATATACACTATAATGTAATTATTACTAATTCAATTTGAAATTATTAGTATATTTTGAAAAAAATAACTACACTTAATAATAACAGAGAGAACATATAGCATAAATGTTCATTTACCAGAATTCAAATTCAATGGTTTTTGAAGGAAATGATACATCTTTACGTTAAATCAAGACTTCACAATCCCAAGGATTGTACCAATACATCATGGGAAACATAATTTTAAAAGCCTGCCCACTGTTTGCTATGTACATATGTATACAATTGTTATGAGAAGTGTTAATTCTATATGTGTATATCTTATGTATACAATTGTTATGAGAAGTGTTAATTCTATGTGTATATCTTATGCATACAATTGTTATGAGAAGTGTTAATTCTATATGTGTATATCTTATGTATACCATTGTTATGAGAAGTGTTAATTCTATGTGTATATCTTATGTATACAATTGTTATGAGAAGTGTTAATTCTATATGTGTATATCTTATGTATACAATTGTTATGAGAAGTGTTAATTCTATATGTGTATATCTTATGCATACAATTGTTATGAGAAGTGTTAATTCTATATGTGTATATCTTATGTATACAATTGTTATGAGAAGTGTTAATTCTATATGTGTATATCTTATGCATACAATTGTTATGAGAAGTGTTAATTCTATATGTGTATATCTTATGCATACAATTGTTATGAGAAGTGTTAATTCTATGTGTATATCTTATGTATATCATTGTTTGTCTTGAATAGATGTATTGTCACTAATTGCTAACTTGTTTTAGCATTTATTTGTAAGCATCAATGACAATATTTTAAACTCAAAGATGAAATCCACTGTTGTCTTTCATTAGTATTTGACATCCAGGAAGTGGAGTATTTGTGCAGCAATGATGATAAACTTAAGTTTCCTGTAACATGCATCCCCACTGATCATTACCGTATGATATTATTTTTTCTTGCAATCTGTTCTGCTACAAACATGAATGTGTTATATTAAACTCAAAATATCATTCTCTTTGCCTATTCAAGTTATAGATGAAAGCAACAAGTAAAACATAGTGTTTCATATGTTAGAGTTTACAGGGAATATGGTTACATCACACATCAATGCTTTGACTATCAAAATAATCAGTACTAGTGTTACTATGCATTGGAATGCTAGTGAGAGCAACCATACTTCCTACACACATGATTTATGTGCAAGTTACTTTGAATAGAAACAAGGTGTTTACTAAATCATTAAAATTATTTCAACCATAGAAATATATCTGTAAATTTACATGTACTGTAAATCATTTTAATTTGGCGAGAAACAATTTTTTGCAAATTTCAGCAAATTTTGAAATTTTGCAGCAGTGACACTTTTTCTGTAGTCGGTCCTACGACACAGAGTGTCAGGACTTTTGCAAACTTTTGTCTAATAGATGCCATAACATTATTAAATCAGGAAAATTTCTTGCAGCAAAAATTAAAAGTGCTTACATTAGTGTGTTGCTTGACTGCAGTGAACATGGGATTCACAATTTGTTTGAAACTAGAATTCACCAGTGTACCAAGCATGCCACCCCCCATCCCATATGAACTGTGTAAACACCAAGCAAATGTCCATATATTACAATATATTATGACACTTTTCACATAGATGTAACCAATTCAAATGCAACAAGAATTTCCATCACATGAACAGTGGGGGGAAGGGCTTGAAAAGCTAAAAATAAAATTAGTGATCTAAAGTGGTTTTGAAATTCATTAGTGAATTAGGGTGTGAGTGTGAAATGATATCAGCCTTGAAATGTCATCTTTGATGACAGCATGTACCAACACCATACAGTCTAAAAACACAATCATTTTCTTCTTTGATTAATAACGGAGATGGACATGACCAGTGCATAATTTAAAAGCAATTCAGAAACTCTCACACACGCCTTTGATCAGTTTAAACTATCATGGTATCAATCAATTTTGTGTAAAAAGCCGATTAAAACCTACCAGTATTGGTTAACCACACTGCACTGGTTGTCTTCCTGTTTTTGGTTCAACACACAGCAATACCAACTAGGATCAATAACGTTTAAGTCTCTCTTATAAAAGGCAAGTTTAATAATCACCACTGACGCTGCCAAACTATGAACCCAATTCACAGTGTCCAGTCAGCTTAACTTCCTGACAGAGGTCATGACCTTTCAAGTTCTTTAATACACTTGAAGGGAGCTACTAACAATGAGATCACTCCACTAAGACAGATTTAGTGGGGTAGGGTTTATTTAGCCGGAGGGGTCATCATTTTTAAGGTACTATACCATTTTTGGGAAGCATACAGTTACAACTATTATTAACTTACAATATAAATGGAGTATTTAAACAATAGTTGTTGAAATGTGAGGATAATGTGGAAACATTTCAATGGCAAATCAACAAAATGCATACCCATGTATTATTGGTGAAAGCCAAAGTAGGTGGTATGTCTGACAGCATGGGAATCAGCTTATTCCATTTGATGTGTTTTGAAAGGGTTAAAGACTGACAAACTAAGGGGTACTACTCATAACATATAAATTAAGTCAGTAGAAATACACATGAAATGTGTGAACACTCTAAGCAGTAAAAGCAGGATGTGCCGAAGCTAGTAACCATGGAAACAAAAGATGAAGATAAGAAAAACACAGAGAATTCTTTCACATAAACACAATAAAGGTTGTTTAGAAACACTTCCAAAGAGCATGGGATTTCCTTTGATTTGGTACCAAAGTTCAAAATTAGCTGCACTATTCCTAAGTACTTTATTTACACTAAATTATTTTCACTATTATCGCTGAAGAGATAAATCAGTGAAAATAAAATTCAATGAAAATCCTTTTTTTTTCTATATTTTACATTCAACTCATCAAATATTTTACAGTGTCTAAATGCTTTAGTCATCAGAATTCCTTTAGTCAGGTATCTGAAAGAACAGTTGCATCAAAATAGGCTGCCCTTAAAGAATACTGAAGTTTAATTCCTGAATTGGCATAAGGGATGGACCATTCAAATTCCCTGGAGTAATTAGAAAATGCAGGGAGGGATAAAACGATATGTGACTTCATATTTTTCCCATTTTTTGATAACTACGGAAATACATTGTGGGTAGTTTTGGTAACAGAAAGGTCAATTTAGAAACTCTCAAACACACCCTCCCTTACTGATTTTGGTTCATCCCTTAAACTAAGACCTGAACTGATGGGATTTGTACAAGCCACAGGAATGGAATACAGACATCAGATCAAAAAACTAAATGAATAGCCATTGGTATATGTACAGCTATACTATCAATGTTATCATGGTTAAAGTCCCAAGAAAAATAAACTATGGAAAAACTTTTGTTTATGTAAATTTTCAAAATGTGACTCACACTGACTTTTTAAATGGGGCATAGCACTTTGACCTTGATTCAGTTGGACAATATACAGATATTAAAATTAAAAAATTAAAATATTTGATATAATTTCTACATTAGAATGATGTATCATTTAATAATTTATGGAGATACAGCTTAATTTTCATATAGATATCACTGGATGGTGAATAATGTTTGACCTACCTCCTTGGTTTGACCATGGAACTGAAAGCACATGGTTTAACTGATACCTGATACGAGTGCCTAGCTACCTACATGGTATATAGAGGGTCATGTTCACATGGGGTATGTACATTGCATATGTATGTACATTACCCACCCATTCATTCATTCATACAGAATTACTGCGTTAGTGTAGAATTGAGGAAAGGAGGGTATTATATCATCTGATGATGTCTTTTTTTCCTATAAATTTTTGCCAAAATAACCCCCAAAAAACAGACATCCCATCTAGCCTGACAAGTTGGCGTAGGTGGCGCCCTGGACTGCTGTGATCCCCACTGTGATCGCAGCAGTCCAGGGCGTCACCTACGCCAACTTGTCAGGCTAATCCCTACCCCACCAGCACAGTCTAAGACAGAAGGAGTGACAAGTTTCAGAATATACCATACTAGTCCAACAGGAGTGTTCATAACCAGACAGTTGTTTGTTGAATGTATTAGAGATGACAAATACTGTCTCAGATGACAAATATTATATTTTCATTTTTCAAATTAGAAGCCCTACAGGCAGACTTGCTATCAATCCTATGGGAATCATGTTACATAAGCAATATTTGTGAATACTGGGAACTTGCATGTGTGACTCTAGAATGAACAGAACTGTATTGCTTATACTTTAAACAGAAATTAGATAATAGTTTGGTAGTTGTGAGAGAATACAGGATTGCTACTCGACATCAACAAATTTACCATATTTTAATTTAATTTTCACACAATAATGAGAAACACATTGGGATGGATGGACAGCATCTGCATGTGGCAATTTCTTGCTTAAGGAATATAACCAATCAGCTACCATATATTATTTATGTATGTTAATCATAAGGTTCATTAACCAATCAGCTACCACATATCATTTATGTATGTTAATCATAAGGTTCATTAACCAATCAGCTACCACATATCATTTATGTATGTTAATCATAAGGTTCATTAACCAATCAGCTACCACATATCATATCATTTATGTATGTTAATCATAAGGTTCATTAACCAATCAGCTACCACATATCATTTATGTATTTTTAAATAAGTTCACAAAATTGTTATGACCTTGAAATTTCTTGCCTACTATTTGTGATAATGATAGACCAGGATACTTGCCATGACTTTTACTCAGTCACACGTATAGGCTTCTCACTGTGAGTCATTCTCTATTGTTCAAATACAGTGGGTAGGTTAACTTTCTAACTCCAAATGCACCTATTATCCACTTACAAATTGTTCATTGGTTAACATAATAGCACCTCAAGTGAGATAAATTACAACACTCACAACCATACTTGTATTTTCATTTGTACATATTGGGTTACAGAAAAGTATGCTCACATTTTCTGAAGTTCAAAGGTGAAATTGTAAACTCAATGCTGGGGAACACGTAATACAGAATAACGTATATTTATACTGCTGTTCAATTCTACAATGGTTTAACTCAGAAAGAACATTTTACAGACTGGAGGAATGAAAAAACGAACAACCACATGTACAAGCATGAAAGTTACACACCTTACTTTTATCACTTGAGGTTGTTACAATTGAATACAATTTCCTGAACATGGATGAGTTTGAAGTGGATGTGCAATAGTTTTCATGTGCAAACCCATATCATGCATTAACATAGGGCAAATACAAAAACTGTTGTATCTTTATCTATTATAAATAGGTTATTATTCCCTTTTTTTATTTAAAAAAATAAAGTTCTCAATGTTTTATTTTCTTTAGCTGCAAAGAGATTCTACTTTTCCCTACTGTAGTCCTATGTATTATATACAACTCTGTAATCTGCATAAAATATCAAGTTCATCTCAAAAATGTTCCCTAAAAATGACCCTAACTTTTTTTTCACATATAACCTTGTATAGCATTAAGCAATTTATTTGCAAAATACAACAAAATTACAAAGACTTTTATGAACAGTATTGGTCAACTGAAGTATATGTTAATTATTAATAGATGCAATGCAAAAAAAAAAAAATGAAAAATAGATAACTAGAAACTCCTAGAATTGGAAGGTCATCAAGTGACATCAATATTTTGGAAATGTTGCCGTCTCGATTTTCAAATATTGGCCTGAAAGGGATTATTGACACAGATTTATTTTCAAGATAATACTTAATTGGTAATCATGGTTAATTTGATTACAATTTGTTGGATTTCCATAGATGGAATGTTTCTATTTTGGGTATGGATAGTCTCTTGTCTTTTACTTGTCCTGGGCTATAGTACTATCCTTAGTACGTAACTCTGATCTTGACTACAAACTGTACATCCTAGTCTTTATCACAGTGACTATGTGTTTTAGAACCTGACAGCCGGTAAAATCAAACCAATGGAGATCTATCACATTACAAAACAACTGATTTAATTTTACAAATTGATACAGTACCATAGTTTACCATAATATGATTGAGAAATACTATGGCTTAATTGCACAGGATATTGTTAGATTTATTAGAACTAAGAACAAGTACATAAAATGTTTGTCTAACTCCTTGGTAAAACAGTCATAACAGCATATCCTTAAAATTCAGTTCTATAGTACTCAACGTAACCTTTGACCTTAGCCGAGATTCAAATTGTTTAATTTTACACATGCAAGGAGGAGTGAATTACCAGTACACACAAACAATGATTGGATAATTGATACAACTTGCATGTTCTGTCACTGCAGATGGAGAAATGATAGCATAATGTATTGATATTTGTTCCAAGTCACTTCCCTGTCATAGCTGCGTGGGTCACTTATACTACAAATGTACTTAAAAGTCTAAATAAATCATCTATGCGGACTATACAAGATATTTTAAGTAAACAGACTACTGGGCACTACTTATTCAGTAAAACTAAGAAGTGTTACAAATACTACACGTATGCATATTCTAGTTGTTATTAATTACATTCACTTAATATGCAAATTGCAGAGGTGTTTCTATGGTCAAAATACAGCCAATGATATTTACGGTTAATATGCACTTCTATTGAAGATGCAGTTCTAATAGAGTATTATTTTAGCTTGGAATTAATTTGGCTATTTTCAGTGAAGGAATGATTCAGTGAAAATAAAATCCAGTGAATAAATATACCTTTTTTCCTATAATTCACATTAAAAAATCAGTGAAAATAATTTCCATACAAAACACTCAAAAAGTGTTTTCAGCTAAAATTAATCCGAGCTAAAATAAAGTAGAAATAGAAGTCTGATTTAGGATATGTATCTCCTAAATAAGAAGAGTGTTAGTTTCAATTTGATGGTTCAACAGTATGTACCTACAGTGTATATAGTTACATAACAGAAACACAAAAAATCTTATTTAACAGTTTTTGTCACCAAACAACACATGACAATGGACCACATATAATTTCTACATCCCACTCTCACTGTCATCTCACATTCAAAATAGTATTATAAACAAAATTGTGTAAGTTTCCAATTATTCAGCAGAGCAGGCACTGTATCTAGGTCAGCATGTATTAATTTACTGAACACCAGTAGCAACAGATGGATTATATCATGCTCTGTTAAGTAGATGTAAATAAAACAATGGTTAGTCTCACATAGGACAGATAGTACTACAATACCCCATCAAGGACACTAAGACCATATATAGCTAACATTTCATACAACCTACATGCTGTACCCCCAATAATATTAAATACGTTGACGACAGCAAGTTTCACTGTTGTGGTAACGTTTTGCAATATAGATGGAACATAAACTAGAATAATAAAAATATGAGAACAGTACAACAGACTGTCTAGGTCACTGTTATTGAACTTGAGAAATATCCTGCAGTATTATCTCATTATCAGTACAATTCCTTTCCTGACACAGTAAATTGACCTGGGATATACACTGTATTATAAATTAGAATTCTATAAACAACAATTGTTTTAATTCAATTTACTGTGAAAAACAGGTATTGATGACGAACAATAAAATGAATTTGTAGGAAATAAGATATTACGTATAAATGACATAATTTACAGTAAGATATGCAAGAACTCGTAACAAAACAATAAGCTAACGTATGACACACAAACAACGACATGGACAATAATAGGAACAGGTGATATCAATAAAGCTATTTTCACATTAAGTTAATATTATGAATGACTTACAATTTGCATATTATTACAGAATAATTTATCTATTAAATATCTACAAACAGTAATTCATATCAAATTTTAAACATTGTTATGAAAGTAAAACTACATGTAATAAATTTACTGATAATTTTAATTTTTTTTACTAATAATAGGATTAAATCGACTACTATTTATCAGAATTATTTTTAGGATATGAAATTATTGTTATTTTTTTTGTAATGTTTGAAAATGTATTGACAGTAATTTTACAGCAATATCACTGGTAAGTCGTGTGTCTAAAGCAATATCAGAGATACATGGAATGAATGATATGTGGAACAGAGCTAAGAAGACCACAGGGTTGCTACGACAACCAATTTAACTAGCATGGCAGCAAACGCACTAATTATTGTTTTTTTTCAACGAATCACAAGCACACTTGAAATACAGCTGAGTTCTACTTGTACGCAATGTGTTAGTATGCAATAGATAAACAATTACCTGTGTTCTGATACATACACGATAACACCTAGATTCCACGGCTATTCACTGAGACAACAATCAGACCTCAACAACCTGTAGTTATTATCCTCAGTCTATTGTCATGCTAATGAGTCTACTATTATGTTAAATTATCACCCTGTTTCATTAAATCAATGAACTAGAGCCACCATTTTTGTTCCTTTTTTAAAATTAAAGTACTTGAGTGGAGCCTAGCATGTCCTTTCACGTTCCAATTTACATCTTGTGACTCGAAATGACCTTGCTAAGCAAGTTGAAAAGAAAAGACGCAGTTTGGAAAAGTAGAAAATTAGACTGGAGAATAAATTATCAGAGAAAGCAGAAAAGTTAAATGGTTGAGTGGTAAAGGAATGCGTACGGATACATAGTGAGAATAGGATAATAAATCTACTATTCAACAGGTTGAAAAATAGTTGTTTTCTTTGTGACATATTTCCATAAGTTAAAATCACGTTGTCTACTGCAGTCAAACCTTATGCTATGTTTTTAATCTTACAAATACAGTTACGAACTATTTCTCAAATACGTATATCTTTAAGCATACTTTCACTCCTTGGTTAAAGCCTAGATTGTCACTTGCAAAGCTTATGATGTCCTATTCTATGTTGAGCTCATCAAAAAACCACCCTACTTGAAAGGTACATAAAGAAACCCACAGTAGCAGTCAACGAACAGTCAAGATTCTCAGACAGGTTTATTGTTGCTTAGTCGCAGCAAGCTCACTGTGAAATTTAACTCTTGTTTTTCACAAAAGGTCACTGATAGTTCTTAGATTGTCCATGTATCAAAGTCAATGTAAAGATTACACCATACCTCAAATAAACTGTATTGAAATCTACAAGTACTAGCTACTTGTTGTTGACTGTCTGGCGGCAGTTGAACAACAAACAGAGCTATCCTATTGATATTTTACGAAAACCAGATGTTATGAAATTAACTTACTACGAAATACGATAGGTTGTTACTTAAAGCAGTGAAATACCAAACAATAATCTAATACTTCAATTTTAATGAAAAGTGTAGTAGCACACTGTACATATCTATTGCATTGTGATGAGGCAAATCTTTTAAAATGCAAGATATACTTCCTAAAGATTACATAAACCCTAAACTGAGTTTTTGTTTTTGCAAGTATGCCTGTTTGTGTCCTGAGGATGTGTCAATGATACCTTTCAATACCTTTGACGATTTTCAATCAAACAAAGTACAGAGTAAAAGTAATAAAATACCTTTTCGGCGACGTCTTGAATGAAACATCAACAGGGCTACGACAATGACCTTAAATTATACAGCAGCACAGCTTTAAAGTATATGTATGAACAGTTTGTCCTTTCTGTCAGGGGAGGAACACTATTTGCCTCTGGCTTTGAAATTAACTCCTTAAGAAGCTGGAAAATATTCAATATACTGTAAAATGACTAATTTTCACTGGGTTTAAATTTCACTGATTTACCATTTCAGGCATATTCAGTGGGTTTTAAATTCACGGTTTTATCATTTAGATAATGTGTTCTATGCTAAATTTTACATATTCACTGTGTTTTAATTTAGCGCATTTTTCCAGTCAGCGAAATAAGCTAAATTAAAACCCAGTGAATAATTACCCCCTTTACAGTATCAATAGTGTTGATCTTCCAAGTGTTAGACACTGCAAGCAGTGACTTAGGGAGTCATCATTGCAGTTACTGATAGAGGGCTCTCACATACAAATATCACTTTCTGTACTAGTATTTTCCTGGTGTGGGTGGCATAGCACAGTGTAGTGTAGTGCAGTGTAGTGTAGTGTAGTGAAGTATAGTGTAATGAAGTGTATATACAGTCTATGAACACTTTATTTCCTGTTCAATTTATTAAATTTCTCGCATGTGCCATACTTTATGCATGTTTCTTTTGTAATTTATACTAATGAATATGAACAATGCATTATACACTACCAGTATATATATCTAACAGATATTGTTATTTTCTTTGTCAAAACCATTCTATTTCTTAGTGAATGCATCAAATTGTATACAAATGACAGTTTGAAGTAATTGTAAAAACCAAGTCTGTCCAAGTAAAATTGCACTACTCATGAATTTTAACATTACTGTGGACTGTTATGTACAAGTGGATTATAATTAGGCAAGAGACAATAGCACATTTCATACAGGTTTTCAGCATGTTCCAAAATCACATTATCTGCTGATGTTGACTGTTTTATATTCATTTTGTATATCGTGATAACTTTCAGTACACAATGCGTTTATTCCAAAACTGATAAAGATTAACATCGTTGCGTTCACCCTTAGTTGACAATCTTTCCATAATCATGTCACAAATTTGTTACTTTTTTATATAATCAAAACATCAATTACAATGCTAAAATATTTATTCAGACAGAGCCTTCTGAAAACTGCAATGACAAACTAGTGAGCTTACTTGCATGTTTTACATATAACTGTGATGGGCCTCTGAAATAAGTAGTCAAAGAGATGACCAGTAAAACCTTTGGCTTTTCAATGAAAATTCATCAAACTTTGCAAATACAGCTAGGATTTTCAATCATACCCTGATCCTATGTTTACAAATGTTAGTGACCTGCCTAGTGAGGGCGCTGCAGTAAATAGTTTGAAGCAAAAGGAAATAAATGTTAGATTAGATTCAAAATTGTTTTTAGGGTAAATAGAGACATGTGATAAGAAAGAAAAAAAATGATTTTTTTTTAAAGTGACACATAATTTTGACACTGTCACACTCAGTCACTTTTTAATTTTTCATGACTTTTTTCCAGTACAAAATATTTGTTTGAAGAAAACCTACCTAACAAAATGTAAAAATGGAATTTTTGGAATAATTTCCATAGGAAGTCACGTTATTTCACAAAAAATGAATAGTAATCATCAAAATGTCCAAACAAATCTTGACATCAATAAGTACATGTAAGGTACCATCTTATCGGTATATTTATTTCACTAATGAATTATTTTTCCACTATATGTGACAATATTCTGACAAGGTCACTTGAGTTGCGCCCTCCACGGTGGTCCAAACCTGTTGAACGACGTACATGTAGTTTTTCACTTCCCCTCACAATTTTTTGTCTATACCAATCAAATTGCAGGAGCTTCAGATAGTGACAGCTATCAAAGAGTAACCATTCATGGAAGAGTTTATTTGTTTGTTGACATAATGTGAGATAAGGTGCTGGCAAATTTCTACCCTATGTTCATCATCTTGTTAAACAAGTCTGATTTTTGATGACAATGCAAACACGGCTTTGATTTGACGATGTTACCATGACCACCAAAATGAATATTCAGTGAAACTCAATGCAAGAAGGCGTGAACTTTGCAAATTTGCAGTATTGATCTTGTAAATGAGACGTACACTATTCTGTCAGGCATTAGTGAGGTCTGATGCCGTTCAGCTGGCGAGGGCGCTACACATGCCTACATGTCAGGCTAATGTGACAACTAAATTGTGAAATACATTTTTATCATAGGATATTGACCCAAAATCAACATTTTCATGGATGTTTGACCTGTGTTTTTTGTGAAAAGTAGTTTGGTGACCATACAGTATATTTTTATTTGGATTTTGTGAACAACAGCATAAAAAAATAAAAGCATAGTGTAAAATTCAACGAAATCTGATCATTTCTTTTAGCCAACTTATCAAATTTAATACTTTTGAAATTACCGGTAAAGTTAATGTTTGTTGATTGTTGAATTTAACAGATTTCACTTCTGTTCTGATACGTTTTGTCATAAGGATTTTTCTCATGTACAGTCACATTTATCTTTGCAGGAATGAAACAGGACGTGTACATAAGACAAATGATTTAACTGAATTATCAAACAGAAACTATAAAAGGTGAATCAAAATTATACAAAACTCAAACAATGATGTACCCACAATGCCATGGGGCAAACCAAGGAAATGACAGCCTCTCTTTAATAATGATTATCAATTGATCTTAAATTGCTGTGTCAGATTGTGAAATATCCGATTAGCATACTTTATAAAATCATTCTTTTTGATTACAAGAATACATGGAGTATTTTTTTTTTAATACAATTATGAATATTTGTAGAGTACGATTATGATGTCTGTTTACTATTTAGACAAGATTTATAATTGTCAATTAAAAATTAATGAGAAGGCATGTTTTAAACTGACATGCAAATCCTAAATTAAAAATGACTGCTGCTTATAAGTTCATTCTGGGATTCAAGACAATGACACTCAAGACGTTAGGTGTAAATACATACTACTAACAATTGGTGGCAATTCAAAATAAATTTCACATTTATTGGCTGAATTGACATAAGTTTTATCTCATATACTCAAAAAATTAGGAATTAGATTTTATTGTATATTCAGATGTTCGATTAAATTATTGATATAATTTCTCAATGGTTCTCAATAAAATTCAGTTTGAGATTAGATGTACAGTGTTATCTACTGGATACAAGTAGCATGGTGTTACTACAACAGTGCTCTATTTTACCACCACACTGGTCTGACATTGCAACAGTTATTATCCTGTTATTCTGTGGTGCGAGTCATTTCAATTATCCAAAATGATGCAAATTAAATGTAAATTACAAATGTAGTAAGAAAGTGTTTACCATCACAGTGGTTTAAATTTCTGGGGGCACACTGAGGTATGTCAGTGAACAGAAGCAATTCTGTTTCTCAGGTTACAATATCATATACAGCATATTTGAATTAGTGACAAACGTGGTAAACACTATAATGTATGTAAAAAAATAAAGCAAATAATTATAATTGGTTTCCATATACATTTATTCTATTAGGGGGGCATGACGTAAAGTTCCACCAGTTGGCATAAATAAATGAGATAATAAAAAATCAGGGATTCAATGCTTCTGCTGTCCCAGTCTGGCCAACACACACACAAACATAGCAGTATACACCATCAATAGTAGGTTAACATAACAAACTATCCAACAAGTAAACCACTAAAACTATTATTATTATTTCAAATGAGACATCGTACTAGCATACAAAATTTAAACACAATATAATGTAATTCTCTCAAAATTTAATTAATATGGGTCTTGTATTCAATTGCATACAAACATTACAATAACCATGTGTAAAATTGATACAACCTGAGGGAAAAATTATGCAAATATATACCCACACAATGAGTAAAAATCAGCCAGGTTACTTTTTAAAAGAAAATATCACCAGAAACATTTGATGTATTCCTAGGCTGTGTACTTGATTCACGTTACTTGTTTTTCACTTTATTTTGAATTGTCATCTGTTCTCAGAGTACCAAATAAAACAATTTCAATATGAATACCAGTGACACCATGTAGGCATATGGAAAACATTATATTGATTGGAAAGGTCAATGAGGTCAGAGTACCTACTGTAACTTAATAACATAAAATCATGTAATGTTTGAAAGATACATCTCAGTTTGGTTGATTGATTTGAGAGAAAATGGACCAACGGTGACTGCAACCCATCCTAACTAAAAATTCTATCAATAATTTTCTCATATTGAAAGGATTAAAGGAATACTCTAGGATTACAACACAGTCAAATGCATTAAATAATTCAAATATTTTTGCAATCACAAGATAACAGCTGAAGCCAGATATAAATTCCTGATATTGATATTAAAATACATTATACCTTACTTATGCTGCAACATTCAATGGCTGCTTCCCTATACAGTCTTGGTGACCAGTTTCGATGAGGAAGGTTGTTTATTTTTTTTATTCATTAATTTATTTATTCTAGTTCATGTTTCACAAACTACAAGTCTTTTCAACAAAAAAATCATATTTTTATTTTATTTTTGTTTAACTCAAAGTTGTTAGTGCCTCACAAATACACAATCTTTGAAATCAGGAGAAAATCATACTACCGGTAGTAGTTGAAATTGTTGATAGAAAATACATACAAGGTCACAAGAGGGCGTGTTAAAATTTACACACGTTTGGCACTTGTTGAATCACCTTGATCAATGCACTTTTAAATAATTTTAGTCATTGATAAATATCGGATTATCGATCGGACACGGGTCGGTGATAGACGCAAAATACAAGCCACGGTACACGTTTCTTTCTATCTGTGTTGAATGACTAAAATAGATCTGTTTTGATTGTTGACGATTTGGACTTTTATGAATGACCGTAAAATGGCAACAACATTCGCCAACTTCCGATCAATATAGCCGGGCATTTCAAAAATAACATATTTTGAAGTTTGTCCCCAAAATCTGCGGAATCGTCTCGTGTTTTGGGAATCTGGAATGAGTGTGAATGTTTTGAGAAGCCGACACGCGAGCCTGTGTCAAATGACTGAGCGGTTGTTTGAATCACAGTCCCGTGTTTGAATGTTATGACAAACTATATCACACAAGCTTGCGATAACATGACAACGATTTGGTGATATGTGTACAGAGGACTACCGATCGCATCAAATAGATATAGTTTAGTGATCTAAAATTCAAAATCAACACATACCTGGGTTGTCGAGCAAAAACATGGTCAGTAGATGCGGGAAACTGTCTTCCAGCGCACAACAAAATTCATGAAACGCGCCAAGCCCTTTACGGGCAAGGAGATCGATGAACACTTCCGTGCGATTTTCAGGGTTCCTTTCAGCTAAAATTTCATTTTCTTCGGGAATGGAAAACACACCTTTATACACTAATCCTGGCAGAACTTGCGTAACGTCTAGATCCCGTAGTATTGCGGTTTTATGCTTTTCCAGTAGCCGAGCTGGAGCACTTTTGCCAGCCATCTTGAAAAGCTACAGCTCTGCGTGCGTACGTGGCCCTGTACTCTGTTTGCATAGCTTAGAAAATGACACAGTGATGCCCCAGAACGAGCATAGGCCACCCGTTGACATTTCAATAACACGAGTGAAAGTGATACACCGAACAATGTACTCACCCATTATCAACCTCTCATTCAAATAACTAGTAATAAGTCGTAAAGTGTCACAGAAAATAGTAAGATTTATCATTAACGAAACCGCGTTAATTTTAAAACAAGTGGTTGCTCCGCGATACCGTCGTCGGTTCGATCTAGGCGGAAGTTGAAGCAAAACCTCGGACCGACTGAAACTGGCCACCTGTAGCGAGTATTTCTTATATCATTATTTATGTTTTTATCTCTTAAAACTATTCCTACTGATGAGATATTTCTAGTATTACTGTGTAGTTAGTTTTCGCATACACAGATATGTACATATACAAAGTGAGGTTAGTGCCATCATTATTTGCATTGTGTAAACAAACGAACAACAACGTGCATAATTGAAGAAAACTATAAACAAACTAACATAGGGGAAACCAGTGCTAATGTATTTATTATAACATATATATTTTGCTGGTTATTATTTAATTACATTATAAATTTTCGAAACTCTACTTTGAGTTGGGAGTTTGCAGGTTTGACTTGCAAGTGACAATTTTGATAAATATTTATAAAAAGTGGATAAGTGAACGACGCTCAGATGGCTTAGAAATTCTATTCATCCGCACTAGTGACGTACAATTCACCGTGACTGTTGCTGTGATTCTGCGATGTTTCAACTGCCACTTTGAGTCGCTGAATGATCTCCACAAACTCAGAAATTAACTGTAAATCACTGGGTAACTTGAAATGTGAGTGTAAAATAAACAAAACGTACAAATAGTTTAATAACGAAATACAGTAAATAACAGGAAACCATGAGACCGCATCTCAATAGAAAAAAATAGGAACACAGTCTCAATGTTTTGTTGGTCGGTCACGTGTCTTTGTATGATGACGTCATACACTGCCTTGATTACAGCACTGATCTACTTGACTTTTACATATCAATCATTATACTGTCATTTTCCATTTTCAACATCTCCAATTAGTCTCCATGAATGACTTTCTAATTGTCTATATATAATCTCCATCAATGGGAAGTTTTATGTACTAGTAACCAAGGTTACTATGCATGGGTTGAAAAATAATAATAACTTAATGCTTAATGCTTGAAGCAGTACTAATCAATTTACTTGATTTTTTATCCCTCTAGTTACCAGCTGCAATCAAGAAAAACGAACGCCCTACTTAGACTGTTACATCAATAAAATAATGGTTACCATCCTCGTCAGTCAGAGCTCGCGTACAGTGGTGCATTTATGTTATTTTTATATTTTACTGAGCTACAGCCAACAGACAAAAACCCGATTATAGGCTCGTAAAATAAAACATTTCACAAATAAAACAACATTTAACAACAATTAAAAATCACAAATAGCAAAAAAAAAACTTTCTAAAAATTGCGATTACATTGTTTTTAAAACTATTAAAATTGTCAAAAATATCACTTGTGTTATTGCTTGAAATTGTATTAAAACGAGAAAGTACATGAGGAGAGTACGAACATTTGCTGACATTTATTCGACATTATGAGACATGGAAAAGCGAGCGCAACCTCATAGAACGAGGTGTAACATGTAAAGGGACTTCAGATAAAATGCAGGAGTAATCGTAATAAGAATAAAGGGATTTGGGTAAAAAATACAAGTCAAGAATTTTTCAACGTATTTCTAAAGGAGGTAAGTTGTAAAGTGGTTGCAAAGTGATACATAATATTTTGAAGAATATAATATATTTGACCGTGTACACCCAAATTTGACAAATTTCTTTTGAACTCGTTTATTAACAAGATTTGTTTGTGGGGGAGACCACGCCTGAGAACAGTACACAAGGTTGCTCCTCACTAAGATGTACACTATCAAATGATTTACACGTTCGCTTTAGAAAAAAAATACATTTTAAAAGCGTTGCTTACACAATTGTTCACATGATCTCTCAAACGAAGTTCACTCGTTAATAAAACACCTAAATCGCGTATAATAGTGACTCTACTAACAACAACTTTACGAATTCTATATGTGTGTTTTATTTGAACAACGCTTAATGCTAAAAGCTATGACATTACATTTATTGAAGTTAATTTTAAGTTGCCATCCAGAACACCAACCAACTACACGATCAGGATCTTTCTGAAGCTTATTACAATCGGATGGACGTTTTATACAAGTGTGCAGCTTCGAATCATCAACAAACATGGAGACATTAGAATTTCCAACGCAGCTTTGAAAGGTCATTGACATGCAAAATAATGGCTCCAAAAGTGGTCCTTAGGGGACCCAAACTGCAATCTAGGTATTCCTGTTTTACGTCGGATCTAGCCATTGTAGGCGTTCAGTTCAGGCCCGTAGCCAGCACTTTTCAATAGGGGGTTCGAAAACAACAATAATATATTTGATGTGAAAAGTGTGAATTTTATAATATTCAAAAGGTGTCTGAGCTCTGTTACAGATATTTTTATATTCTCGGTTTTAAATTCAATTGGTTTACTTTGTGTTACGTTGGTAAGTTATTTCACATAACATCTTTGAACTATTTTACCATTTTAGAGAAGGGGTCAGCCCTTAGATCATTATGAAATGGACATATAAAAACAAAGTGAATTTCATTTTCTACCATGCTAAATTCAAACGTATCACTGCATTATCTCCAACTTGTTTTTCAAACCAGACAATGCCGAAACCATATTTGTACAGGAGATTTTTATGTGGGTTTCCCAAGTAAGTCTGCCGGTCTTGTCTAATCGTTTAAGCATGATATAACATGTTTTGGGGTTCCAGCTATTTTTTACTTCAAGTAATTTTAACAAATATGAGATACAACGCTAGAAATAACCACAACATAATGGCAGCCTTCCACATTCGTCCAACATCGCTACATTGTTAGTACAACTATTAACGCTAAGTAGATATCTGCAAAATGTTGTCTGTACCCTCTCGATTTCCGAATTTTCGTACCCCCATATCACTTCCATAAGAAATAGCTGGCACAATGCTTGCATCAAACAAATTAAATGCACTAACCAATGGCATACCACCAAGTTTCTTACAGTAAGTAAATTTGTTGGTTCACTGTAAATCTGTTTTAGAGGGCGGTAAAATAATATGCATATAGTGGCAGTTTAGCAGCGGTCTCAATAGACTTAATCATGGCTACATCTCCTTTTTATGAACCCACTAAAAATATAGAAAATCTTCTAGGACATCGAAAAAAATGTGTAAAAAAATATGTTTGAAAATATGATTCATCGCATAGACTGAGTGCTGAAGCCAAACTGTGGTGTAAATTGTTGGCTGTAAGGAGCTCTTCGACCTATACAATTCGGGATGATAAATCATCGGCATTTTTTAATGATCGGTTCAACCCGAAGCTGTACACTATTGACCAATAACACAGGCTACACGTACTACGAGAATAAGTTGACTACATTTGGCTGATACACTTGGAACAAAACAGTATATATGCCATCATTAACTTGAAGAATACAAAATTAATGAACCAAACTAGAAAAGTACAGTGTCGTGTTATCGTGTCAATCCCGTTCGATTCCCACAATTTACTAACTGAGCGAACACTAGCACAAGACAAACCACATCCTTCAGAGAGTAACTACCATTACATTATTGTTTCAATGTTGTTTTAATATTTAACATCAGCTGCTTGAACGCGATCTTCATTACACCATCGCGGAGTCACCGAATAAAAGCTTGCCCATTTATAACGACTTTTTTTGATTTGCTGTTGTTGAGCTGAGACGGCGTAACTTCACCATTGACATTTAAAGCTCGTTGCCACCAAAATTCTCATTACTATGCAATTTCGACTGAGTCTGATAGTTACCTCACTGAGTCAAGTGATTTAAACGATGATAATTATTTTAATTAATACTGTTTGTTTTATTATGTTCTAATCTACGATCATAAATCTATTCACTTCCAAAACTTAGGGGGTTCGACCGAACCCCCCGACCCCCCCCCCAAAAAAAAAAAAAAAAAAAAAACAAAAAAAAACAAAAAAACAAACAAACTACGGGCCTGCAGTTATCCATATTCTAGGCACTCACTACTCCTGTATCTTGATGTAACTAACCATTCTAGACATGCGTTTCTCCTGTATCTACTATCATTCTGGATATTCGGTTCTCCCGTTTCACATTGCATCTAACCATTCCAGCTGTCAAGTCCGCTTCCTCCCATGGTGGCGCTATGTCTAACCATTCTCGCTGTTCAATCCGCTTTCTCCCATGGTGGCGCTGCGTCTAACCATTCTAGGAGTTCAGTCCGCTTTCTCCCATGGTGGCGCTGTGTCCAACCATTCTAGCTGTTCAATCCGCTTTCTTCCACGGCGGCTACGTATCTAACCATTCTGGATATTTAATTCTTCCGTTTCCGACCATCCTAGGTGTCCAGTCTTCTTGTATCGCGCTGTATCTAACCATTCTAGGCACTCAGTTCTCCTGTATTTTCTTTATATTTCAGGAAATGAACCCTAATTTTGGAACCAGCATAGAAAATTTGAGTCAATTTTCAGTTTTTACTAAAAAAATATGGCTATTTTGTCCCAATCTTCTGAAGGAAAATGCAGACTGTAAACGAGACTATTTTGTGAATCTGTGATGAAAAGAGGGAACTGATGGTGAAAAGGTTAATCATTAATATGTTCGAAAAGTCTACAATGCACTACACAGTCATGCAAGAACACTGTCAATGTATGTCAGAATGGGCTTATGAAGAGTCCTTCTACCGCTACATCTTGTTGAATACGTGGATTATATCAGACAAGTGGAAAAAAATATATATTGATTTCTCCAATAGTGTTAATCACTCATTCATATTTGAGCAATCGTAGTCAACGTGTTGTCGTTTGGGGCACCACGTCGTTTTGGGCGAATATGACATCCGGTGTACCCCAGGGCCCTATTTTTTTATGTTCACCAACGATATGCCTGATAACGTAAGTTCGTCATAGTATTCTATATATATTCTGACGATGCAAAGCTATTCAGAAATATCATCAATAATTATGAGTGTTTTACTTTCCATAATGATTTAAAGAGAGTACACGAGTGGTGCAAAACCTGGCTTTTAAAGTTAAATCGAAAAAATGTAATATTATAAGCTTCGCTAAGAAACGTGCGACAATTCTTCATAACAGAAAAATTGACGGTGATATATTTGAACGTGTTTCCCAAATAAAACACCTCGGAATCATTCTCTTAGCTAAGTTACTAAGTAAATTCGGCTGCCCATATTAACAATTGTATGGTTAAACCATTCTATTTGCTCTGTTATCAGCGCATGCTTCTATACCCAAGTTAGCGTGTTGTTTGGAACTAATCTGCAGTTTATACAATGTAAAAAAATAACCGTTTCTGTGTTTTTGACATTTGCTGTTTCTCGTTACGGTAAGACCCAATGACCCATAGAATGGTACCTCTGTATTATTTACAACTGCCAAAAAGCATGTTGCATACGATTACATCCTTTGTTATGTAACTTGACCATATGACTCTTGATTTAGATGGGTCGCTACATGCTAACCTTGGTCGATTGTAGGTTGGTTCATTGGGTTCGGTAAATACTCTCAAGATATTGAAGTGAATGGGCTGAATGGAAACTTTCTATTTGTTTCCTTATTTAATGTTGCAGTCTATATTGAAGATAAGTCAATTGTAAATAAACACGAAATCTTTGGTTATGATGTGAAAAGTGCAGTTATCAGGAATCGCTACCGTGAATTTCCAGAAACTGAGAACATAAATAATTGAGTTGCAAGCCAGCACCAAATCATTAGCATACGCCGCCAGGATAAAGGAGAATGTTTACATTCGCTTGTCTCATAATAAAAAAAGCTATACAACAATTATCCGAGTGAATAACATATTAAAGAATATCCTGAGTACATCCCACTACCAAAGAACAATGATCAATTTTACATATCATCATCATTTCCATAACAATGGTCACAATGGATTACGTAACATGTTAGAACCTTTCATTTCAAATATAACCGATATTATAGCTTTGCAAGAGACGTAATGGCAGGTCTCTATACTCCCCAAAATCGAAACCTTTGAGATGGTTACGTTATTCATGATAATTATACAGACCAGTGTGATCGGAGGCATGGCTTTGCTTATAAAAACACCTGAAAAAATCAGTGTAAGTAATTAAAAATCTAGCTCCCACTACCCAGGTTGTATATTCAAAATTGTTATTGATATCGAGGATAAACGTATCAATATTATTAATATTTGTGCCCCCAATATTGTTGCTAAACGCTGAATTTTGTTTTCCTCATTAACAAAGTTACATTGATCAAGATGATTTTAATTGTACCTTTATTTCAAACCGATCAAATAACTTATTTAAATAATGGCCACACATTCCCTTATTGATGTTTGGAGAAGCCAACATCCCAATTCCAGAGAATTTACATGGCGGCGCCCACAGTAAAACTCTTGCAAAGCCGCATTGACAATTGTCTAATCTCATCTTGCTTACCTTCAATGTTGTACTTCTAATTTTATTTTCACATTCCATTATGGTGATCATGACTAATTTTTTAATTTTAATCAAAGTCAACCGAGATCACGATATTTAACAATAAACTCCTTGACCATCTACGTTAATACATTTAGGAAACTTATTTCAAATTCGCACAAGAACGAAATTTGGTGGGAAGAAAGGAAAAATATTACCCAAACAAAAGTAAATCCTATGAGGTTAATACGAGGATAATGCAAAGTATGCACGAAAACAGTATAGTATCGACTGACGCGTAGCGGAGGTCGAACGGCACGCTGTAACTTTAGGCGTTACGGTGATAGATGTATAATAATACATATGAATACGCTAAAGCTGCCAAATACCCCGATAATAACCTATTTGTACAAATTAAAACATGATTTTAAGTCAGAAACTACGGAGGGCGATGTGATAAGCAATAAAAAAACTAAATCACCCAACGATAAAGAATGAAATACAAAATACTTCAATACCTCAATCTAGAAAAAATAGAACAAAATAATGAAATTATTAATGTAATTATTGATGACAAAGGAAGACCCTAAATCGCATGAAATTGTTTCAGCTACGCACAACTATTACACAAATTTAGATTCTAAAGAAACTGTTATGAATGACCTATGACCTGAACGACCTTAAAGATTCAATACATTCTAAATTGTCTTGTGAGGGTAAAAATATCTAGATAAAAAATCAACAGTGATAAATGACAAATCCCCGGGGCTCGAAGGTCTTACCGTTAATTGGTACATTTTTTTTTCTGGAAAGAACGCTCCCGAGATATTTCTGACATTGTTATTGATATATTTAAAACTGGTTTACCCCCAGAATTATTCACGTCAAGTGTCACCATATTAGTTCCCTCCACTGATAAGCAATTTCTTACTAATTGGCGTCACATATTCATGCTAAAATTATATAAAATAATAATAACTATGAAATAATATTCTGTATTCCAGAAAGATATATTGCGGACAATGTATTCTGTATTCCAGATTTAACCCCCTATATACCTCGATGAGAACAATCTGTTAGGAGTAATTTTAAAACTTGACCATATACAAGTTTTTAATCGTGTCCATCACAAATATTTATAATATATTTTGAAATTATATAATTTCGGCAACAATTTTAGACGCTGGGTATCTATTCTTCATCCAAATGTTACTGTTACTTCACCATGTTTTTTTCTATATCTCACTGATAGTGCTACAATTACTCTGTCTGACGACCAATCACATTTACTCTGTCTGACGACCTATCATACTTAATCTGTCTAACGACCAATCACACTTACTCTGTCTAACGACCAATCACACTTACTCTGACTAACGACCAATCACACTTACTCTGTCTAACGACCAATCACACTTACTCTGTCTGGCGACCAATTACAATTAATCTGTCCTACGACCAATGACACTTACTTTGTCTGACGACCAAACACACTTACCCCGTCTGACGACCAAACACACTTACCCCGTCTGACGACCAATCACACTTACCCCGTCTGACGACCAATCAAACTTACCACGTCTGACGAACAATCACACTTACCCTGTCACGCATGATACACACAGGGCTGTGTCGGAACATATAACATATAATAAAGGAAAATAAAACTAAGAATAAAAGGCCGTAATGATGCACCTATTAAGTGTACAGTCCAACATAACAAATTTCCTATTCTTGGAGTATGTGTCGGTCACTCGCAAAGAAACTGGAGTAATAAAATGTCGAAATGTGAAACAATTCTTAATCACTGGAAACGTCACAGACTATCGTTTAAAGGTAAAACTCTAATTGCTTACTGGTTTCTTCTCTGCTGAATTACCTCTTATCTGTTACCTCGGTATTATAAGAAATTCTTCCAAGATATAAAAAGTCTATAACCAATTTTATATGGGATAACAAAACACACAATTAATGATCTCATCTACAATCCAAGAGTGCAGCATTTCGTCTGAAAGGGATGAACAAATATTTTGCATTTTCTAATAAGATTTGTTCATTTTCTAATAATATCTTCAGTTCTTTAATTGAAATGTGCATTGCTATCAGCGGAGCTATCTTTGCCGACAGACTGCTTGTTCAGAGTAATAGTTTATAAGGGAGTATATAAATTATACTTTATATGTATGTATAATTTAGCCATTTAATCATTTCTATAAAGATTCTTGAATTCATTGCATTACTTAATGTTATTATTATTACATAATGAATTCAATTATTAATATATTATTTTTAGTTCTGTGTATATTTTTTTAGCAAGGAAGAAGATAATGTTTTAAACCTAATTAAGCCATCACCCAGCAAGTCATATGATTAAGAACTCCTTTCTACAGGAGTTTTACAAAAGTGTATGGATTAAATTAGAGGCGGCATTGTTAATGCATTGTTAATTTCTCACCTCACCTCCTCGTCAAAGTTAAAGGAAGCTATTGTATTACCAGGTTTGAAGAAGCCGAGCCTTCATACATAACTGTCGTCCGGTGTCAAATATTCCATTTGTCTCCAAAACAATACAGAGACTGCCTTAATCAAAATACAAAATAATTTATTAATGTCCATGTAAAACCAAAATGTTTGTGTTTTATTACTTATGGATTTGAGTGCAAGCAGATACCGGGTCTAACATTCCCATTAAAATATGGTGTTTCTTAGGGGTCGGTGGTGTTTAGCATGTATACTTTCCCACTTGGTAGTATTATAGAACATCATGGACTATCATATCACCTCTTTGCCGATGATACCCAGTTATACATATCAACTAAACTATATAAAGTATACGATCGTGACTTAGCTCTAACTAATCTTAAGGATTGTGTCAGTGAAATGAACGTTTGAATATACAGCAATAAACTAAATCGCGCGAAAACAGATAATTTAGTATTTGGCGTGGCTCAGTGAATTAACAAATTAAATTCGATTTCCTGTGAAGTGGAAACACTTTAATTTTTTTCAGAGATGTACGTAATCTGGGTGTGATGTTTGATAGACATTTGAATATGGAAAGTCATGTTAGTCAGGTGACAAAATCGTAATTTTATCATCTATATAGGATTTCCCAGATCAGAAAATGTCTTCCAACAAAGAAATACCGAGATTATTGTTCATACTCTTGTAGTGCTGCAATAGATTTAGGTATGGTATAAGGAATGTTCAATTATCTTAATTGCAAAGGGTACGTAATGCAGCAGCTAGGATTGTCTTGAAGAAATATTACCATATTACACCTGCTTTGATTTCACTTCACTGGCTTCCAGCAAAGGATCGGATTGTATGTAAATTATAGTTGTTAGTATACAAAATCCTTCACGGCTAGTCCCCCAAATATATTATCAAAACTTGTCATTCACATGTATCACTTATGTAAATTCATATGTGGTTGTCATATTAAACCCACAGTAACAAGTCCATTTCAATGTTTTTAGTGACTTTGTCAAACAATGAAGCAGGAGCAACTTTTTCTATTTACTAATAATTTGTTTCTCTTTAAAATTTGTGTTACAGACATTGATATTACATATTTCAATGTAATGTGTGCTATTTGTAACTGTTATGACGCAATTATTTGAGGAATATCGTAAAATTTGCCTTCGATGTGCAAAGAACATGAATATTGACATGTGATTTTATTCAAATGTTGATCGTTCTTGGCAACAAGAGTTCAAATCTGTTGAGAATCCTTGAAAACACCAACTGGTGAAAGTTTTTTTTCATTCATTACACACATGGAAAAGATACGAGGCAACTTGCATGTATTCTTCCTCACTGTGATGTCAATCCTTTGTAGTAAAAAGTCGTGGAAATTTCTTATATTTTTTAGTTTATGGACAGTTTTTTAATTCCTTCAACTGTTCAAAGAACAAGTTTTTGATGCTGTCGGTACATAGTGGCTTTAAGCGGTTAATACACCGTGCAAAGTTGTGCAAAGCGATTGCAAAGTTGGTAGATGTATTTGTATATTTAACCTATGTTGTTGGCATATTGAACCAACAGTTGTAAAGTCGACAAAATGAATAAAAGCTACTAGTAGGTGAAAGCAGCCTATATTAGCAGATTGTCACACGAGGTAACTGTTAATGTTAAAAAATAGCGTGCAAAGTTGTGAAAAGCAATTGAAAAGTTGGTAGATTCATTTCATTAGATTCACTTTCTGTCTTGGTGTGAACTGGATATTAAGTTGATAACCACATGTGATGGCAGGACTTTCTGACTTGATGGGCACCATGCAGGTTGATGTGTTCTGGATAGGGAGTTGATGGTCACATGTGTTGGTAGGACTCGATGGGTACCATGCAGGTTGGTGTGTTCTGGATAGGGAGTTGATGGCTACATAAGTTGGCAGAACTTTCTGACTTGATGAGCACCAGGTTGATGTGGTCTGGATATAGAGTTGATGACCACATGTGATGTAAGGCGTGTGATGTGGTGCAGTTTGGACATAGGGTTGATGGCTACATGTGATGGCAGGACTTTCTGACTTGATGGGCACCAGGTTGATGTGGTCTGCATATAGAGTTGATGACCACATGTGATGGAAGGCGTGTGATATGGTGCAGTTTGGACATAGGGTTGATGGCTACATGTGATGGCAGGACTTTCTGACTTGATGTAAACGGAATATGGGCTGTCTATCATTGGATGTTGAAACTAACATTCCCGTTATGTCTAATCTAACATTCAAGTTAAATCACGTTGTTAGTAGTTGTCATGTACAATATTCCTATAGGGACTATGTCAGTTGAACACTCACAAATAATGACTGGTCTGTGTTTATCACTGGATTTTTTTCAAGAATTTATTTGGTACCTCATGTACAACTCACTAATTATGTAACACTTTTGAAACAAAAAGATGTGAGAAATGTCCTACCCAATATGTCATATACAAAAAACTGTTGTGGTTTAGTTTCCTGTATTTACATTTTATACTCAGAATAAATTCCATATTTTTGCTGCAGACTGATACCTATGTTATGTGTTCACTCGTATAAATCTAAAAATAAAGTAAAGGGTGATGGTTGTATTGAATTTCCTGTAAATAATGTATTTTACATGATGTCATATTGAACAGGATGTGACCTGTTGACAACCACCCCTTAAATCCAACCATAAAACAAGTAACCCACCATGTGTGACACTTGTAACAAGTTGCACTGAAGACATTTTGTTGATTTCTATGAAATCTTTGGTCATGTGATTATTATGCAAATTAGTCTGCACTCACTGAGTTGCTGTTGCACATCATTTTGCTTTACAACGTGCGACCTTGTACAATTTACTCTACTTTGACAAAAACTGTGGGTCACAGGGAAGGAGGCTAATTCATACCTAATATCTAATATAACAGCCGTCCAGGGATATAGGGACTGTGAGTGGGTTTATATCTTTCCTAACTGAGCATTTCCGATTGTGGACACAAATTAACTTTTGATTGGTTCTTCAAACACCAACTTGTATGTATGTACGTTGTAATTGTCACGTTGAATCTGAAGCAAAATTGATAAATGTGCAAGTGAAAAATACTAAATACATTTTAACAAAATGAGACGTGCAGGTGAAAAATGCAGTGAGTAATTAAGACCTTTACAATATAATGCCATAATTGAAAACACTAAAGAAGGTAAATATTTATTTTGACAAAAACTAAATTATCAAAATGTTGGATTAATGATGCAGTCATATATATGTGTGGTGAATCGTTAAAGGGCAGTAGTCATCGCACCACACATGCGCGAGATATATGGGTCTCATATAAACAAAGATGGCGACGTGGACCGTTGCGCAGATCAACGAGTGCTAACTGAGACGTTTCCAAGCTTTAATTAGGTAATTTTAGGTGATTGGAAGGTATCAAAGGAGTCACCGGTGGTATTCAGTGCAGATCGCGCCTAGGTTAAACCTCATGCTTGTGATTACCATTTGAAGAGCGCATTGGATTGTGGGAAAATCAATGTTTATCAACACAAATGTCGCACATGCACGACGACCGCCGCGCTTTAAACTTTCACTTTTCCTGTTCCATAAATCAATATAGTGCCTTTAGTATATTCATTGACCTCAAAACACCATGTGGTAAAGTGTCACCCCCTAACTTCTTTGGTTTAAAAATTGTCTTGAAAACTGTCAACAGAATCAAATGTTACACATCATCCCCTTTATCTGATAAGTGTGGCGTAACCCAAGGATCTATCCCATGACAAAGACTCTTCCTTATCTATATTACATCAATAAACTCTTTTGACTTTCGACTTTCTGCCAAATCAATTCATAAAAAGTAACCCTGTGAACTTAAACTTCAACAATTGTTGAATAGTGCAAGGCAAATAAACTGATGATAAACGTTGAGAAACCAATTATTCCTGAAGTTGGTATAATTTCAAGCATCTGCTGTTAGGTTCCCAGATTTGTTCTAGTTCTACTATATAATGTATTAATACAATTTTTCTTTACATTTTTTACAGGCGCATCCGGATCCAACAAAATCTCTCGTGGCAACCTCCCAATTTCTAAAACAAGTCACAACATAATATAACATATGTCTCTATCAAACACTAGAACACTCTTTTTCTTGTACATAAACATAATAGAATATCCCATAAATCAGAATTAAAACAATTTTGTGTTATTTTTCGTTTATTTAGGATGTGTATTTTATTTAATAAAGTTGCGCAATGTATTTATTACAGTTATGTAAATTTCATTTTTATCTTACATATGCAGCTTTTTGTTAATTATAAATGCTGTTGTAAGCGCCATGGACATGAACAAAATATCATTATTATTACCCCAATAAAAATGATCAAATTGACCAAACTTGTACAATTCATCTTGCCCATTACATCAAATGACATTTTAATTTCTATACCTTGCTACATTTATATAGCAAGATAGGTTTGTTAGAAGAAGAGAAAAACACCATGCAGTTTTATGCGTTTGTGGGTGCGTTTTGTTAAGAAAGAACTAGTTTAAAATGGCGACCAAACTATAATTATATATTTGTTGTAAGAAAGAGGGCTTGGCAAGTGTCAAGTTTTGATCATGAATTATGGTGTATTTCAAAGAGCTGGTTCAATTGGTATTTAAAAAAAATACACTTATGATTTGCTTAGTTCAAATGTATTATAAAATTGCCACAACGTGCAATAATCGATAAATTTATAGGGTTGTCATCGATTTTGTGTGTGTCGCATGGAATTCATAAAACTTGAATTCAGCCATTCTGAGTTCAAGAATCTATCGCTGACTACCTAGGCATGTTTTAGTTTTTATCGTTTTAATGCTTAGAATAGACATTTATTTTTACTTGTTTTGATTCATTGTTACTTGTAAATGTTAGAAAATTACTGTCTAATTTATTCTGTTCAGTTGATAAGGTATTGTTATGTTAGTCAAAAGTTATACGCATTTGGACATGTTTTACTAGTGTATTTAGCTCACTTATCCCTGCGGCTAAAAACACAGGGACTGTGCCAAGAAACACACTTTCAATCCATTTGTAATACTAGTAGGTATTGATAGGTAACATTTCACCCAATCACTGCCATGATGAAGAATTGAAATCTTAACTTTTAGGATTAAGATAACGTTATAAATAAAGTTACTTTGACCTGTAGGTACTCGGACAACCAACCAACCAACCAACCAACCATCCATCCATGGAGGTAATTCTTATTACCTCCATGATCTGAGGTAGGTATCACCCTAGCCCCACAAGGTCGCGCCCTAGAGGTGCTCCAAACTCAACACAGTGAGGTCTGATGCCGTTCGGTCGGCGAAGGCGCCACTCTCATTTCAGACTTGTATCACCCAACGATGTTGACTGCTGTTAGACTTCCTGCAATTTAGTCTTAGACTAAATGCATAGTCGATGTTCGTATCGTTCAGTAATAAATTCTGCTGTTGGTTACTTCATGCATGATTGACTGAATATCGATAATGTACGATCGATCTCACAAATGAGTGTTGAAATCTAGTATCCGCCACAAAATATATATTTATTGAACATATTTGTTTTTATCACAGCGAGTCTGTAGCTGTATCAACCAATGAACTTGAGGCGAACAATCTTTCACTGATGGCATATTCGTTATATGCACGCCATAAGATCTGGCGTAAAATAAAACACAATCTCAGTATCGATGTTAAGTTACAGAAATTACGGTTCAATTACAACAATCCAAATGCACATCAAATTGGTAATAATAAATGCATTAATACTGGATATGATAAATAATTTGACCTCGGTAAAAGTGGAATGAAGGCATTCTGCGAATCGAGTAAAGCCACGTTTTTCTGCAATCGCCAAAAGTCGAATTAATGCATTCTGCAAGTCTAATCAAAATTTTGGGATGTGAATCACTCCGGCAACAAAAACTCGGTGATAATAACCAAGGGGTAAGAGACTATTTACCTCGGCGATAGCTACAGTGATTGTGACCCAATCGATATTGGCAAGATTCCGGGAAACGCAGTAACCAGTGGGGCCCAAAACTACACAAACCGCTATGAACTATAATTAAGGACATGAATTTAGTTTATTTACAGACCCCGGAGGAACAAATATTTGTGGTGTTCTGGTGAGGGAATAAGTAGTTACTAGTAAGTCCCGTTTTAGCTAGTTTTCGGGCCCATATACAACTGATGCCTGTTAAATCTGTTGTATTTTTTACCTACAATGTATCTATTTAATTCTTTTGTTAAAAACATCCTTCGGCAGAAAATGGGAAACTTTTTTAGGGGAGATAAATATATGTTTAGTAAATGTTAAGTTACAGCGAAAATAAATGTAGTTTGAAAATGATAGTGACACCGTTTTTTGTCCGGGAACAAATATTAGTGCTGCAATGATTCACTTTTGTGTGGAAGTAGGTGACAAAGGTCAAAAACAAATTTGAGGGACTCCGAAAACGTAACTTACTGCACGTGAATTTCACGACGAACTTTTCAACGTTCTGGAAATCTTTGTGCGACTGCAGTCTTTGAAACAAAATTGAGGGACTCTAAAAACGTAAAAATGTAATGCAATATTACAACGAACGTTTCAAATGTTCGCCCAATCTTCCATGTTTATTTGGTGATATATATATGAATGATTTAGCCCAGCGCTCAGATAGGTTATTTATTAGTAGACAGACAAAGTCGGGACTTCTTTTTTGTTTTACAAAAAAGAATAATTGATTGTCCTTTTAGTACTTTTAGCGTGATCGCTAAAACTAACCTGACCGCTAAAAAATTCTTTCGCAGTCACGCTATTTTTCGCGATCACAAGGCTAAATTGACAATTATATTTTTTTTGAAAAACAAGCGAAAAAGGTTGAGGTAAAAAAAAAAAAGATGTTCGTCCAACCATCCATTTTTTGGTGATATATCATTGATTCAGCCCAGCGATAATATAGCTTATTTATTAGAGGCGCCCGGCAACTAGTTGAAAGATTTTTCGAATTTTCTCGGCGATAGCTACGTGATTTTGAACAAAAACGTATCGGCAAGACTCAGAAGACTACAGTGACAGTCGCCAAAACATAATTGAAGGCAAATAAACACGCGAAGCAAAAAAGACTGTTTCGAGTCCTAGCGTAAAATAGGGAACGAAACCATTGTTGACTTTTGAGGGAATGGAAATTGGTCAATTTGAGGGTGTCGCAATAAGCGAGGGAGAAAATCGTTTTTATGCTACGAAAAAATGAAGACCTTGAACGAAGTTTTTGGACCTTACTACAACGTCATTTTTGTTTGATTACCTAACGTTTTTAGGTTCATGTGCTGCAAGTTACAGAGCACAATAATTTAGCCAAGTCATTTTCCGTGTCAAAATCTCGAAACTATTCATTTTCACGCAATCTGGGAAGTTCGAATTACTAAACGAAGTACAGGACGAACAAGCTGAAATATTCAAGAACCAACACATACCAAAAATTGAAAAAGTGAATATTCTTGGTGTATTTTAGTCTAACAGGACCGGAAGCGGAGATGCGTTACTACTCTAAATATATTTTAGTATAAGGTTGTAAATATATTTGATAATAAGCGTTTTTAAGATGAAAATGTTGTCTGTAGTCCTGCATTCACGTCTAAATCCAAATTGGTTATTTGGAAGAATGCTTTTTTGTTCTAAGAAATATGTCAACCTATTACAATATTCAGAATACTATTGAATAATTTGCCCAGACAGCTGGAGATAGGTATTTCCCTGTAATTTGATGGGGGGACTTAGATCCTGATTTATGTATGGGTACTAGAAGGCTCGTACTCCAAGACTGATGGTAGATATTTGTGTTATAGATAATATTGAAAAGCTTATGTAATGCATCTACAAAATAATGTTGGTCATATTTCAACATTTCGTTATAAATTTCATCCTCGGCTGTTGATTTATTATTTTCAAATTCCATTTTTAACAATTGGCGAGTGTAACACTGTAATGTACTGAGCCTTTTTTTCAGATTAGATGGGATGTTGACAAATTATTATTATTATTATTTAGTAAGTGTTTGAAGTAATCTAACCAATCTTTTGGTTGGATATTGCTATTAGAATTATTAGTGTTATCATTGTGTAATTCTTTAAAAAATATCCCACAATTTGGATGAATCTGTCTTAGAATATTCTAACTCATTAAGCTGAGATAATTTACTCTGTTTTTTTTTATACTTAATACGTTTTTTATAAAATTTCTTTTCGTGTAGACCGACAATCTTGGTCAAACCATTTTTCACTTTTAAGTTTACGTTTTTTAATTTTAGGTGTAAATTTGCTGATGCTTTTGTCAGCTATATTTAATATAAGATTTTCAAAATCATTCCCAGCAATTTCAGTATCAGTTTTACTATATAACTGTCATGGATTGGTGCTAGGCCTGATTGTCTCAAATAGTTTATTTTGATGGTAAAATGTAGTGGTATTTTTGTTACTTTCCACACTCTCAAATGCATTTATACTCAGAGAAAGTGAGATAGGATAAGTATGATATGCTGTGAACTTTGAGATATTGAATAAAGTTGCACAAGTTTTGTGATTCTACTACTCCCTTTGTGACATGTGTAAACCCCCATTGAGTCCCCTACAGTTCTGCCATTCAGAATATCAAGATTGCAATCAATACAAACTTGTATCGATTTTTTGGCAAACTTGTTGATACTCGACAATGAATTTACTTCCATATTATTTATACTTCCAAAACTGTCATTGATATAGTTTGGTGGCAAAGGAAGATGTATGTTGTTGTCATCCTCGATTACATCACTAAGGTTGCCAACTCTTGAATTAAAATTCCCTAGAAGAACTGTATCATCTTTGTTGGCAAATTTAATAACATCCTGTTCAAGGAAACTGAATAAATCAAAATTCTTATTTTTGTCAATAAAACAGTTTTCGGACGGAATATAAATACAATGTACAACCAATGTATAAATCATTACTAGAGAGACTGCCTTATTAATTTTACACCAAATAAAATGGTCAGTACTACCTATCTCAAGAGTAATATACTGTTTGTATTTACTTATATACTATGGCAACTCCCCCTCTTTGCTTTTTAGAATTACTAATATTTCTATCACTGCGAAATACTTCGTACGAATCTAAGTTATCAACGAAACTGATGTTGCTATGTTTGCTAAGCCAAATTGTAGGCAAATAAGATCAAACAACTCTGCCGCACGGGATTGCGGCAAAATCATACACTGGCGGCAACAACAACGGCAACACTTCACTCTGCATCCAACAACTTAACTTATCATGCAAATATAATTCACAATACAACGAGAACGCCAAACATGAGCGGTGCAGAAAATCAAGCTAACAACAAACGAATATCTATCTCGGCCATAGAGGGCGCTGCTGGAAAAAAAATCTGTTCGTACGCGAACTAACTGCACTAAAAATCAGTTACAGGGTCCCTCCATTTATGTAGACCTGTAACATGTGTGGCTAATTTTAGGCCTTTGGAAATGTTATAAATATAATTATTTATTGCACATTACACACCATGTCAAGAAATTGTGTCGTGTAACCACTTGAAGTAGATTGTTGTCCGTTTGCTTATTTGTTTACCTGGCTGGGTAGACTGTCGACAGTCCTCGGGCCTAATGTAATTGTGTTTCCTAGACATTCGAACGCCGTATACGTTTGATGGGAAATGCGAAACATTTCACGCGAGGGACTTTAGTCCCGAGAGACTGTCCCCTTCTACAGGTTTCTAGTTGATATGAAATATTTCATATTATATTATACCAGTATATTGATGGTGTTAATCCATTGATTTGATTGGTCCAAACACAAAATTTGCATATGCAATCCATGGTATATTGGCTGATAATGCACGGCTAAGGCTAAACCAAGTGGCCCTGGAACATGAATTGACTACAGGTTTAATACGGAAATACATAAAACCGGTATTATTTGATTTTTAGGGAAATATAGTGGTTGAATTTTGGAAGAATATTGAAAAAAATACTGAATTAAAAACATCTGAAAAGTTATATAACTATAATATTGCTTTTTGTTAATGGTGGGATGTGGCTGCCGCCCTCTATTGGCAGATTTGAAATGTTCTTTCTTAGAATGTTGGAAGAGCCTCGCGAAACAAACAGATCGAATAGCTTCACCTTCGCGGTGGTGTGCCATTACGCATAGAAAATAGTTCCTTTTTGTTTCATGAATTTTATGCATTTGTAGACTCCTTGTTGTGTTTGGGGTCTTTTATTGATAGTAATAATTATTTTGTGTTGTATTTTGAATACTTTTACTCATTACTTATTTGATCTTTCTAAGTGACTTGCCCTATTGTATCCATTCGCCTTTTTGCCGTTTGTTGATACATACTAGACATGAAAGCTGTTTTCTGTTATGTCACTGTGAATTTCGGATACTTTCGATTATCCCAAGGCTTTACAGGTCGCCAATGAGGTAAATATGTGCCCATAATGTATCCGTTGCATTTACACTATTTTTGCCTTTTTTTCGTTCAAGATTTATCTTGTTATCAAGTATTTTAGATGTTTTGAGTAGATCGGAAAAACGATCATTTGTTACTATTATTCGACATACCTAGCATATCGTTACTATAAATTTAATTGTGTTGCTACGTTATTGTTATTTGTATTTATCTGTATTTTTCAGTTTTTACGGAGCTTAAGATTGTGAATACGATGTTCATGAATGTGCTTGGTTTTACATTACGGATCGTTCGCTGTATAGTGTTAAGTAAACCTGCACTGTTGCTTGAATAAATCACATCTCCAGTATACGAAACTCTTGTAGACTTGTCACTTTAAAGTAAAGCTCTTGGTGATACAGTAAAAACTCAGATCTTTGTGGCGTGTCTCCAAGCTGTGTTGAAGACGTTTGATGCCTTTCCAGGAAACCCCACTGTAGTTATTCACTGGTGCTGTGCATTACTGCTGTTCAAGTCAACATTAAGCTGAAGTTGTCAAGAGCAGAAGAATTCAAGACCGATGTTGGAAAGCTGGTAACTGCCTGAACATTCCATAAAGAACATACATACAATAGCTAACAGTTTTGTGCGAAAAACTGAACATTTAATTCAAACACTATATAATCCATACTGATTGAATTTATATTTGATATTTTATTTATTTGTTTGCATGCTTTTTAATGGTTGCTGTATGTACGGTTACATTTGTGCACATATTGAACCTCGCCAATAATTTATCCTAATTTTGTCACAGTGGCATAATTTTTCACACATGTATTTACTGCTGTCATAGTCCCTGCTGCACAACTATGAGTCTGCATAGTTTAATCTTGTAGTTTTCACATTGTTTAGATTTACCTGTTTGTGGTTGTGAGACTTTCTCTGAGCTTATTGACACGAACATTTTTTTGTAAGAGTGTAGGTAGTTTTACACACTCCACCCATTTTCATTTGTGACAATCACAAAAACGTTGACGTGTGTTATCGTGACTATGGATTGTGATACAGCGCCCTCAACGTCGGATATTGAAGGTAAGCGAGAAGAGGCAGTGTTGGTTGGTACAGATCAGGCTAATAGTAAAGGTAAGACTGAATCTGCGTCTTTATTAAGTTTACGTAGATCAGAGAGAGTACCTAAGCTCACTGAGAAGGCGAGAGAAGGTAAGTTACAAGATCTTGAAAATTTATTTTGGCAAACTCATGATCGTCTGTTGTCGTGTGTTCTGCATCATGAGCGATTGATGGATGAATCAATTGAATCGCTCAACACACTGATTGACGTGATAGAGGAAGAGCGCAATAAAATTATTAAATTACATAATGGAATTAGAGATCTGTCAAGCACTCCACGAAAAGATATTTTGATGGCCATTGATCGAGTAAATGCCTATGTGGATCAGACAGTTCTTCGTGCACAACGTGTAATAAAACGGGCTGAAATTTCGAGTATGGTGTCCATTGGTTCTCTGTGGTCATCTAGTTCTAAATCAGTCATTTCAAATTGCTCACGGTCTTCTAAGCACTCAAAAGAAACAAATTCATCATCATTACGCAAGGCTTCCGCTGTTAAAGCAGCTGCCCTTCAAGCTGAGTTGGAAGCCAGAGAAGAAGAGGCTATTCAAGAGGAGGAGTTAAAGGTACTAGAGCTTGAGGAGAGTAAGCGAAGGGTTGTAGCTGAAGCAGAAATGCAGCGCAGGTTAAGAGAGCTCGATAGACAAAAAGTAGTAAGAGAGCTTCGTATTGAAAACGCTAAGTTAGCTGTATATGAAAGGGAAGATTTATTTGAAAATTTTCCAGTTAAAAGAGAACCCAAGTTAGTGCCACCTGCAATGGTAGATACACATAGTACAGGAAAACCAATGGTGATAATGGAGCCACATAGCCCTCCTGTAGTTGAACAATCAAATAATGATAGACACAAATGCCAACCAGTATTATCTCAGGAGTATTGCCCAACTACAGCGCAAAATGACCTTAGAGCACTGACTGAGAGCTTGAAAGCATCAGTGTCACTGAGTCGACTACCAGCACCAGAACCGTTGGTATTCACAGGAGACCCATTAGCATATCCAGATTGGATTACTTCATTTTCTACTTTAATTGAATCACGTGGTATCCCGCCTGTTGAGAGGATTCATTACCTGAAAAGGTACTTAGGTGGCTCTGCCAGAGAAGCAGTAGAGGGATGCTTTCTACTCAGAAGTGAAAGTGCATATGATGAAGCCAAAGCCACTCTTGAAGAAAGATATGGAAATTCTTTCACATTGACCGAGGCCTTCAGAGATAAGATTGACTCATGGCCAAAGATTTCTGGCAAAGATTCCAAAGCCTTGCGACGGTTTGCTGACTTTCTAAAGCAGTGTCTCATAGCCATGAGAGTCACAACAGGTATGGAAGTGTTAAATGATGTTCGAGAAAATAGAAAAATGCTTCAGAAACTACCAGATTGGCTTATAAATAGATAGAGTCGTATTGTTGCAAAGATAAAGAAATGCACAGGTATATACCCCTCATTTAAATCATTTGTTTCTTTCCTGCAGGAGGAAGCAGAAATTGCATGTGACCCGTGCACTTCTGTGGAATCTCTGAAATCTACCCTGCAGAAAGACAGAGATACATCTCAACACTACACACCCAGAAACGGCAGGCCTGGATGTCGCACTCTATCAACCATAGCAAAGCCAGAAAAAGATGACCAGTCCTGTATTTTCTGTAAGAAGGGTGGACATAGTATTCAAGAATGCTATACTTTTACAGCTAAGACCATGTCAGAGAAACAAGATTTCATCAAAAAGGGTGGTTATTGTTTTGGTTGTCTGCATTCTGGTCATGTGTCTAGGAAATGTCCAAATCGAAGTATATGCAAGAAGTGCAGTAAGAGACATCCCACTAGCTTGCATAGTGAAGAAAGAATAAACATAACCAAAGTACCAAGATCATCTCATAGTGAAACTACGGAACCCAACAGAACAATAGATCAAGATCTCAAAGAAAGGACCAATATACATGTGAAAGATGCTGGTTGTCATGGCATAGTTCGCAAGCGTGACAAATCACTTTCATCTATGATTGTGCCTGTATGGATCTCCAGCAAAGAAGATCCTAGTGAAGAGATGTTAGTATATGCACTACTTGATACACAGTCTGATACCACATTTGTATTGAATCATGCTGCAGAGCAGCTCAAAACAAAGTCAGATCCAGTTAGTCTTCGTTTAACAACCATGACTTCAAGTGATCGTGTTATTCCCTGCAGAAAGTATCCCAATCTCAGTGTTCGTGGATTTGATTCTGATGTAATGGTTACACTACCAACTGCATACTCGTTAGAGTACATTCCAGTACCTTACATACCCTAACCCAACAGAACAATAGATCAAGATCTCAAAGAAAGGACCAATATACATGTGAAAGATGCTGGTTGTCATGGCATAGTTCGCAAGCGTGACAAATCACTTTCATCTATGATTGTGCCTGTATGGATCTCCAGCAAAGAAGATCCTAGTGAAGAGATGTTAGTATATGCACTACTTGATACACAGTCTGATACCACATTTGTATTGAATCATGCTGCAGAGCAGCTCAAAACAAAGTCAGATCCAGTTAGTCTTCGTTTAACAACCATGACTTCAAGTGATCGTGTTATTCCCTGCAGAAAGTATCCCAATCTCAGTGTTCGTGGATTTGATTCTGATGTAATGGTTACACTACCAACTGCATACTCGTTAGAGTACATTCCAGTCAACAAATCGCATATACCAACTCCTGAGATTACAGAAAAATGGCCTCATCTCCACCAAATCGCTCATAGGATACATCCCATACAGAAGTGTGAAGTAGGTCTATTAATCGGTTATGATTGTCCCCAAGCCATTGCACCTCGTAACTGCATCACAGGAGTGGGAAATCAACCATTCGCCATAGAAACAGACCTGGGATGGAGCATTGTTGGGCAGATGACACAGGCAGAAGAGAGTGAAAATATTTTCGGTGTTTCACATAGAATACTTATCAAGGTAATACCAGACAACTTGGTACTCAGCATTAATAGTACTGGGGATGCACATAACTCTTATGAAAAGCAGTATACACCATCAGAGATTTGCTATGCTTTCAAGACTTTAACAAAAGAACAGATTGTCAGTCCTTTGGATGTAGTGAAATTACTTGAATCTGATTTTAATGAAACCAGAACTGATGATGTGTTTATGTCTCAGGAAGATTTCCGGTTCATGAAGATTATTGAGAATGGTATTCACAAGGGAGATGATGGGCTTTATACAATGCCACTCCCGTTTAAACATGATAAACCTAAATTGCCAGACAACAAGATTATGGCAGAGAATCGCTTGCAGTACCTTCGGCGTCGATTTAAGAGTGATCCTAAGTACTTAAATGACTATAAAGTGTTCATGCAGAGCATCATTTCAGCGGGCGATGCAGAATTAGTTGAGAAACAAGAAGAAGAATTCGAACATGTCTGGTACATACCTCATCATGGAGTCTACCACCCCAAAAAACCTGGTAAAATACGTGTTGTATTTGACTGTAGTGCCAGATACAAAGGAACAAGCCTAAATGACCATTTATTGCAAGGTCCAGACCAAATAAATTCTCTTGTTGGTGTTCTTTGTCGCTTCCGGAAAGAGAAAATTGCTATCATGTGTGATATCGAGAGAATGTTCCATAGATTCAGAGTAGCAGAGCAGGATAGAGATTTTCTTCGATTTCTTTGGTGGAAGAATGACGATATAGATTCTGACCCAGTTGTATACAAGATGAGAGTACATCTCTTTGGTGCAGTGTCTTCACCGGGGTGTGCGAATTATGGTCTTAAACGTATAGCTAAAGATAATCAACAGTATGGTAGTGATGTAGTCTACTTCGTTAACAGGAATTTTTATGTAGATGATGGCCTGCAAAGTGTTGAATCAGTGTCTAAAGCTGTTAAACTCATTCAAGATGTTCGTGATCTTTGTGCAGAAGGGAATCTTCGTCTGCACAAATTTGTTTCCAATAGCAGGGATACTATGGAATCGATACCTATCTCAGAGCAAGCACAAGGCATCAAGGACTTAGATCTTTCTTCCAGTGACCTACCAGTAGAAAGAGCCCTCGGTGTTGAATGGTGTGGAGAATCAGATTCCTTTCAGTTCAGACCAGCCATTAGAAATCATTCCCCTACACGTCGTGGTATCCTGTCAACTGTGGCTTCGATATTTGACCCACTTGGATTTCTTGCACCACTTGTCTTGTGTGGTAAACGTATTTTACAGGAGATGTGCAAAAAGGGTATGGAATGGGATGAACCCCTACCAGATAATCTTAGTACAAAATGGGAATCATGGCTTTCCGAAATTCCTAAGTTGGCTGATCTCAAAATCAGGAGATGCTACAAACCAGAAAGTTTTGAAGACTTGAAGAAAGTTGAGCTGCACCATTTTTCAGATACTAGTCTTACAGGATATGGACAATGTTCCTATCTGAGATTAGTTGATGTTCATAGTAACATACATTGCTCCCTTGTCTTAGGAAAAGCAAGAGTCACTCCTCTGAAACCAGTGACTGTTCCCAGGTTGGAACTTCAAGCTGCAGTTACTTCCATTAAAGTCAGCAACTTCCTAAACAAAGAATTAGACTATGAAAACATAGACAATTTCTACTGGACAGACTCAAAGGTAGTACTTGGTTATATTGGAAATGATGCACGTCGCTTCCATATATATGTGGCAAATCGCATACAAAGAATTAAAGATACTTCTGTAGCTGAGCAATGGCACTACATTCCCAGTGCAGAAAACCCTGCAGATCATGCATCCCGTGGCCTAGATGTGGCAGGCTTGCAGAAGTCAAACTGGTTCACCGGTCCAGCCTTTTTATGGAATGAAGAACTACCATCTTTTGGCAATATGAACATAGATCTACAAGAAGATGATCCGGAACTGAAAACTGCAAAGGTGTTGGCTACTACCGTAGTTACTTCATCAATGCTGCATCATTTGGAGTGCTTCTCAGACTGGTCCAAGGCAGTGACTGCAATTGCTGTATTACATCAATACATTTCCAGAAAGCTTAGGCAGACTACTATTTCACCACAAGAAGCTAGACAGAAAGCAGTGATGACCATCATAAAGTGGGCGCAACAAGATGCATTCGCTGAAGAAATAGAAGACTTAAATCGTCATGCCAATTCAAAGGATGTATTATCTGTGAAAAGAAACAGCTGTCTAATTTCATTAAGTCCTTATTTAGACGATCAACAAGTACTGAGAGTAGGTGGACGATTGAAGAGATCTACCATGCCTGACCATGTTAAACATCCCATTATCCTTCCTAAGAAGAATCATGTGTCGTCTATGATTATTGGATGGTGTCATAGAAAGGTGGCTCACCAAGGCAGAGGAATGACCGTGAATAGTCTAAGATCAAGTGGATTTTGGATTCTGAACTGTAGTTCAGCAGTTGCATCGTACATATTCAGATGTGTCCTGTGTCGAAAACTTAGAGGAAAGGCCAACACACAAAAAATGGCAGATCTTCCCAAGGATCGTTTAGAGCCAGCTCCACCATTCACATACTGTGGAATGGATTGTTTCGGCCCATTCATCATTAAGGAACGTCGATGTAAAGTGAAACGATATGGTGTAATTTTTACTTGTTTGGCCCTTCGTGCTGTTCACATAGAAACTATAGAAGAAATGTCTACTGATGCATTCATTAATAGCTTACGTTCATTCATTGCTATCAGAGGTCCTGTAAGACATATACGATGTGACAGGGGATCTAACTTCCTTGGTGCCAAAAATGAGCTTTATCGTGAAATGCAGGCACTAGATAAAGAAACAATCCAAGACACATTGCAGAGTGTTCAATGTGAGTTCATATTCAATTCTCCAGGTGTCTGGGAACGCCAGATTAGGTCAGTAAGGAACGTGCTTGCAGGAATCCTTGAGCAAGCTAAAGCCAGGCTGAATACTTCGTCTCTCAGAACATTCTTATATGAGTCTATGGCCATTGTCAATAGCCGGCCTTTGACAACAGAGCACTTGAATGATCCTATGGGACCGACTCCACTTTCTCCTAATCAGCTCCTGACAATGAAATCTGATGTTGTTGCACCACCTCCAGGTAATTTTGTGAAAGAGGATCTATATGCTCGTAAACGATGGCGCACAGTTCAGTACCTAAGCAATTTATTCTGGACAAGATGGCAAAAGGAATATTTGATAAATCGCCAGTCCAGGCAGAAATGGCAAAAGACGAAAAGAAACATACAGGTAGGTGACATTGTACTTCTTCAAGAAGAAGACACCATTAGATCTCATTGGAGATTAGCAAAGGTAATAGAAACCATTAATGACAAAGATGGACTTGTACGACGGGTCAAGATTCTTATGGGTGACCCAAACTTAACCAAGCGAGGTAAGAGAATGACTAACTGCTCTATTCTAGAGAGACCTATCCATAAACTTGTTCTACTTGTAGAAAACAATTCTGAAGACCACCACCCCTGATGTAGCCCTGATGGGTGGGAGCAGTATAGAGTACACTCGTTATCGTAAGTTTGTTGGTACATGTTGTAGAAAATCATAAATGATTTTGGGTGGGAGTGTGGCTGCCGCCCTCTATTGGCAGATTTGAAATGTTCTTTCTTAGAATGTTGGAAGAGCCTCGCGAAACAAACAGATCAAATAGCTTCACCTTCGCGGTGGTGTGCCATTACGCATAGAAAATAGTTCCTTTTTGTTTCATGAATTTTATGCATTTGTAGACTCCTTGTTGTGTTTGGGGTCTTTTATTGATAGTAATAATTATTTTGTGTTGTATTTTGAATACTTTTACTCATTACTTATTTGATCTTTCTAAGTGACTTGCCCTATTGTATCCATTGGCCTTTTTGCCGTTTGTTGATACATACTAGACATGAAAGCTGTTTTCTGTTATGTCACTGTGAATTTCGGATACTTTCGATTATCCCAAGGCTTTACAGGTCGCCAATGAGGTAAATATGTGCCCATAATGTATCCGTTGCATTTACACTATTTTTGCCTTTTTTTCGTTCAAGATTTATCTTGTTATCAAGTATTTTAGATGTTTTGAGTAGATCGGAAAAACGATCATTTGTTACTATTATTCGACATACCTAGCATATCGTTACTATAAATTTAATTGTGTTGCTACGTTATTGTTATTTGTATTTATCTGTATTTTTCAGTTTTTACGGAGCTTAAGATTGTGAATACAATGTTCATGAATGTGCTTGGTTTTACATTACGAATCGTTCGCTGTATAGTGTTAAGTAAACTTGCACTGTTGCTTGAATAAATCACATCTCCAGTATACGAAACTCTTGTAGACTTGTCACTTTAAAGTAAAGCTCTTGGTGATACATGGCATCCAAGTTGTGAGCATCGGTCGTTGGGTGATTGTCGTTCGCCACACAAACCTAAACCACCGTCCCTCAACACCGTGAGGTGCCTACACGAACGCCAGAACGCTGTGTTCTCAGTGTTGTTACTTTCAGATGGATTGCGAACTTCCAACAAAGAAAACATGATCTTTAAGTACAAGATATAATTGAGGGATTTAATGACATAAAAATGCAAAAAAACTATGAGTCACAGGCAAAAATGTATGCCACCAATAACAACCAGTGTCCGGTAGCGGCAGCTGACAAATATTGCAGTGCACCCGGGTAATTGCCATCTGTTTCAAAACACACGGGACAACGCAGGATTCGACGACGATATATGGTATTGTAATAGGTGATTTTCCGTACAATTGCGAGATCTCGCGAATGCATGAAAGACGCGCGTCGAACGTCTGCCGCAAAAATCGAACGATTTGATTTTGAACTCGAATTTCCTTATTTCGTAGCTCACACCGACCGGCCGATCTTCGACAGAGGAATATTGCTTCCGAATACCCTTACTTAATCGAAATTGCCTATCATCAAATGTGGACAGCACATTATTAAGCATGGAAATGTCCCCAAAATACTTTCGCGTTTGTCGAATCCCACGCGATGTTTGACGCCACTACGACGCTATGACCTTTGTTTGTCCTGTTTTTACGTTCGATTTCACGCATAACGCGTGATTCTCGCAGTGTGCGGAAAATGGTCTATTCTCCACTATGGGTAAATAAATACAGGAGAGGATGAAGGTAATTTCGAAAGCTACAGATTTGTGCCGAGTGTACACCAACCATTATTAGAGCGACGGCGTGCAAAGTCTTTCGGCCGGAGTTGAGACAAGGCATATCATGTACGTGTCACAAAAACGATGCGAAAATCCGATCTTACACCATCAAACTTACCCCAGAACGACGACAAAACTTGTCAGTCATACTGTCACAAAACTTTGGTTATACCAAAGGTATCCAGGTCAGATGTTGGAACTGAGGTCGCTGTGCCGGTCGCCGTACATGATACACCGCGTCCCGCCGCGTCTCAAATTTCGGTCGAACGTCAAATATCTCCAGTTACAAGTAGTATGATGAGTCACAAAACCGGTTTATTTCACAACTGTACTTTCAATGGGCAAATTACAGTCCAAATTGTACAAAAAACGGAATGAAAACGTGGAAAATCCAAACTGTACACGACCCTGTATTTTAAATCGCGTTGTGCGTCAGTAAAAGGTCAGAAAGGTCATCCTTTGTTATGCTAATTTGTGTGTTTACGCTGCTCTATTCAACGTCGATATGTTTCTTTTTCACGTGGAATAAAAATTAGTTTGTATTCAATTTGAACTGTGTTGCGCATGCAATTTTTGTATGCATTCAGCGTACAACTACATACTATTCTTATAAATATTCATGTTCAAGGGCCATAATCATGATCTTACAAGTCGTTTGGACCCCTCGCCGTTTGGACCCCAGGACGATTAGACCCCAGGACGATTAGACCCCTCGACGTTTCGACCCCTCGACGGTATAACCGCTTGACGTCACACTTCTCAACATTTGCACCCAGCATTATTTGTCAAAAGTTGCAACATTTTACTGGATAAAACTAGAAGATACCTGACTTTGGCAACAGAATCGCGAATTACGGCGATCCCTCGACGGTTGAACCCCTCGTCGTCACAACCCCAAACGTTTGAACCCACTCTTATTACGAATATGAATACTGCCCGATCAAAAGCAACAACCACTTTACTGTATAAAATTAGTTGATAAAAAAAAGTTGGTAACAGAGTCGCAAATTACAGCGGATATCTTTTCTGATCGATGCCTGTACTGGGCGTTGGAGAGAGTTCAGTCCGCCATGTTGTTTACTATAGCAAGGCTATTGTTTAGCAAAATTACCCCAATCAAAATACTAGTAGTTAGGTGAAAATACGAGAAACATATTTACAGCTGGTACATGGCTGTCATTATTTCATCAAACAGGAAAATGCGAATGTTCATTTGAATTATATTCTGTCGGGTTCATTTCCGGGGCCAAGAAAACTTGTAGAAATTCGAATTCAAGTAGGGAATAGACTACAATGTTCAATAAACACACTAAGCTTATTTCGTATTTTTCATGATGCCGATCGAGTGGACGAACGTGAAACTTTAGACCACTGAAACAAAGCACGTCGGTTCAATATTGAACTTCCAATGATGCTTTGCTTTGTAAATGCTTTGTTCTATAAAAGACAGTATAGTACAATCGCAAAACACATGATATGTGTAACTTCACGTTGTAAAACCTGTTCACAATATGAAATTGACTAGTAATCACGAGCGCTGTATCAGAGAATTGACTCCGTTTTCATATACTCGTATACTACACTCAAGCATAGACCCTCTACTGGAGGGTCTATGACTCAAGGTAAACTACCGTACAGCCTGTGGGTAATTTCACTCGCCGGCGTGATAATGAGTTGCGTTCAGAACTATATACAATGTAAGTCATTGTTCTACGTGTGAATATTTGAACTTACCGACGTGATAATCTGTTGTATTCAAAACTAAACGCAGTGTAAGTCATTGTACTACGTGTGAATATTTGAAGTTGCCGGCGTGATAATGCGCCGTTTTCAAAACTAAATGCAGTGCAAGTCATTTCACTACCTGTGAATATTTGAACTTTCTGGCGTGATAATGAGCTGTGTTCAGAACTAAACGCGATGTAAGTTACTATTTTCTGACAATAGTACATTACAAACATAGCACAATTATATTTATTGACTAATAAATCCACATTGCAAGAACTGCATGCTTATAGTTATTTACTGTCAATATTTAAGATATAGAAGCAGGTTCGTGGGCAATCTGAGTGATTTTTTTTGCTTTTTCTTTTTTTCAGACAGTCTTGGCTAGATAGTGTTAAAATCGCCGACGAAATGCTGTTTTTCCAAACAAGTTGAATGAAACCTGCCTCGTCTTACAATAATTTTCTTCGAATACGACTTCATTTCAAACTTGTCTTATGAATAACCGTTATGTGGCAAAATATTACGTCTAACCGAAATTGGAATAGCACGGTTCATTCCGCGAAAAACTATGCTTATATAACTATATGACTACCGTCCTTTCCCCTCAAATTATAAATATTGTTATTGCATTTTCTTAGGTGACAACCGAACATCACCAAGCAACGGTGTGTGGTGGGTTTTCGCATTTAGTCATGATGCGATTTTGTGGACGGACGATAAACGGCACTTTCATAAAACGGGCATTATCTCCATTCTTTTATTATACATTGAGCTAGTCAAAAAACAGTGAAAATAAATTCCATACAAAATACGCGAAAAGTTTCATCAGCTAAACTAAAGCATTTTACAGTATTTTCATTATTTACTGTACCCATGGATGTACATCCATGTTGTACCGTACAGTACCGTGACTTTTACATAATTGGGTCTCTGTTTTTTATTATTATTATGAACTAATTTTATACAGTGAAGTGGTTGTTGCTTTTGATCGGGCAGTATTCATATTCGTAACAAGAGTGGGTTCAAACGTTTGGGGTTGTGACGACGAGGGGTTCAACCGTCGAGGGATCGCCGTAATTCGCGATTCTGTTGCCAAAGTCAGGTATCTTCTAGTTTTATCCAGTAAAATGTTGCAACTTTTGACAAATAATGCTGGGTTCAAATGGTGAGGATTGTGGCGCCAAGCGGTGTATCGTCGAGGGGTCGAAACATCGAGGGGTCTAATCGTCCTAGGGTCGAAACGTCGAGGGGTCTAATCGTCCAGGGGTCGAAAGGGCGAGGGGTCCAAACGACCTGATACCATATAATAGCAATAACCCCCGCCGAAGGCGGGTATACTACGAGATATTGCATAATTCACGACATATATGCACGAGCCACAGGCGAGTGCATATATGGAGTGAATTGTGCAATATCAAGTGGTATACCCAACTTAAATGTATGCAAATGTATTCTAAATGACCCCCTGAATGCGTTGGTTGTCCACGTTGTGAACACAATGAATACGACTCAGAAAGAAATTTCAACAAATTAAGCGAGAGTTATTAGAAAGGTCGCAGGCATTTTTACCTAAGGAAATGGCAACTGAAAGTGGAGGATCCCTGGTTTCGAAACGAGTTTTTTTTTGACAAGATGTATGTCAACACGGCACGCTGACGAACACATCTCTCCTCTCTGTGTAGTTTGCGATAGTGTCACGCTCGTATTCTTTGCAAGAAATATCAAGGTAGTCTAACCATTCCAGCACTTTTATAATGCATTCGTCAAGATTTGTTTATGTCATGATATTAAAAACTGCTGTGGAAAGTGTCGCGATCGCGTATAGTACAGTCACAACAAACTTCGCGTAAGTCGTAGCTAGCGACTCCTTACCCTTTTCACGATTGGCCACGATAAAATGATAGACATCTGCGCGACTATTCATTTGCACCCGGATCTGGTAAGAAATTTTACCAGTGAATTGCAGAAACGGACAGCCGGTCGAGCCTAACGACACTCCATACTTTCTGTCCCGGCGTTCGCAATTTATTCACGCCTATTACGTTTATACACAATATTTATTAATAATAACATATTAATATTAGGCACGACAGACTGTCGACAGTCTACTGGCTGGGGTCAAACCACAGTCCCTCTGTGGTCAAACCAGGGAGCTGTAATGTCAAACATACTAAAGTTGATTAGAGTTCGACCATTTTAAATCGTATAGGGGTGGTTGGAAGAGTGTGACTAGTGCAATTTGTTTCATGGTGTATTATCTGTATTTTTTTGAATGATCCAGGATTGTTTTTCGCAACACCTTGTATACAACTTTTTTTTCATCGGTGTCTAGCTTGCAAATTATTTATAAACAAATCTTTCGGCCGTCCCTCATGATATCAAATAGTCGATCCCTAACTTCACAACTTGGCTGGTTCCCGCCTCAAGTGTCATGGCGTAGCAAGCCACAAGAGGCCCGTAACTAGTAACGGTTCCGGCATTCTGATTGGTACACCACTTTCTCGTTGCTTGTTCCATTTCCCTTAGTTACCTGACGTCAGCGCTTACGCTCGTGGCCGTTCAGGGGTTTCCTTTTGCTTTCGAAAGTTGGGCGAATAAAAAGAATTGTTTCTTTTGTTATAAATTTGCACAGAACATATCAAATCTGTAAATCTAAGCAGGCAGTATGTATGTATGAGCATGGCTTTATTGTAGCATTACAGACACGTTTACGCAAAACGGAACTTGGAATGTTTTCAAATTACGTCACCCAGTCGCGTTCCTTCCAGCCGGAAAACCGGCCCAAATGGAAGAATATGGCGATTACTAGTTACTAGTACCTGCGTCCTACCTGTCATTCGCAAAGGACGCCGGGAACCAGCGAAACTTCACAACTTGGACCAAGACAACACTAATCATCGTGCAGGTGGTGGCGCTTCCATAATCTGCTTTCTGTAAGTAAGATTTCACTATGTACATGTCACATATATCATTCTTGTGTTCATAGACGTATCACAAATTCAGTTGACGGTATGTAAAAAGAATGACTCGCCGCCGATTGACCTCCATAAATTTCAAAGAAAATAACGACCTATCCAACAAGGGGTCCTACTATTTAACGCCCGGACACGCGAGGGAGTGTCCGGGCACGCGCGGAGGCGAACAGGGGGGAATACCTAACGCGCGGGGCAGCGGCAGCAATCCTTGTACTGTATAATATTTGTTTATGCTCAAAATTTGAACCGGAGTGGCGAATTCGAGCAGCTATCCACACTTTTTATGATCGACGCCCGGGCATTCCGGCGAGTCGAGTCCGCCATGTTGTTTACTAATTTTGGTTAGCGTTTAACAATAGGACAATACCATTCGATCCATGGGGGTGACAGTCCTACGAATGTGCCGACATTGTCGAAGGACAAGGACAGGAAAAGTTTGTGCAAGTGTGGCGAGACTCCCGTAGTTACGCGGAAATTATTTACCTCATGTGAAAAAAAGCATGTTTCTCATTGTTGTGTTATATTGTATCGTATCATGGATCTAGGTAGTCCTGCGTACAGTCTATGGAGGTACGCCGGGCTGTGGTGGGGTCGTCTATCAACCAAACGCGCTCCCGTACACACAGCACTGTATTCAGGGCTAGCATCCAAGAGCTTCGTGGTTGTGTTATAATGTTACAATGTGAAAACAGACAACCACTCAGCCATAATACGTATCGAGACCAAACATAATTTGTCGATAATCGAGTGTTGCAAGAAAAAGTGAGATTGTCGCAAAATGTAGCAAATCGTTTTCAAAACAGTGCCGCTAAGAAAGTCTCGCTTTGTTTGCGCCCACTGTAAAACATGTATAGTTAACAAACCGCCCTTTTAGAAAATATTTTTATTAAAAATAAGTACAAGTCAACTACTATACATGTTTTAATTTTCGTTTTAAATAGACAGACACCCCACCCTAGTGGAAAATATTTTTATTCAAAATTATTCAAAGTACAAGTCAACTAAAACGAAAATTAAAACATGTATAGTTAATAGACAGACACCCCGCCCTTGTGGAACATATTTTTATTCAAAATTATTCGAAATTGACAATGCTATGATAAACGTGTTTTTCGTTGTCGCTATAATGCAGTATCAGAACTCCAAGTTAAAATATTAACGGGGAAGTACAATTGTGCATGCCTCCCATTAGTTCCAAAGAACGGCATTATCACGTCGGCAAGTTCAATCGTCCACACCGAAGACAACGTCATAACTCTGTAATAGTTCTGAAAAGAAGGTGTTATCATGTCGGCAAGTTAAATTGTTCAAACTAAAAGCAACGTCATACACTGATTTAAAAAAAAAAAAAACGCCGATAGCACACGGGTTTGGAAAAGATCGATCACGGGGCGCGTATACAGAAAACGCGTATACGCCAACTGGGCTTGGGATCTCTCCATCGCGTCAAGTGGTCGTGGTCATTCATTCGCAAACGTGAATTCGTACAGCGGGCGATGAACTAAACTTGACCTTTCGATGTGTCGCTTCCAAGGCGTTGTGATACTCTCTTTATTACTACCTATATTTAATAAAAGTGGGAACGTCATTCAGTTTCATTGTTAACGGCAGGTTACACTAGCGCACCGGAAGCATGTGTGCGAATAGAGGTCATAGCCGTCGCATCGCGATTTTATAGTAGTTCACATACCGGACTCACACCCTGCTCGGGGATCATGTGGTTCGTGTTACGAGCCCGGCCGTTACACATTGGTCTGGGATCAGCTTGTAAATATGCTACTGTAACTATACACTGCACAAACAAACTACAAGAGATTCCATAAAATAGAAATACAAGTGGAGTTTATCACGCCATTAATTTATTCAAGACCTTTTGTTACCTGTTATAGCTCCAGACAGAAACAACAAATGCTTTGTCTCTCGACGAAACTCGCCCAGGTTATGTAAATGTTTTCCCTTACCACCAGGCTCCAAGCCGGAACAAATGACAACCTTTTTTTTCTGAATTACACAAGTTCGTCATATTTGGTATGTCATGTTTATTTGAAAAAAAAAAACGTGCCTTGCTTGGGTTGAACCACGATTACTAAAAAATAGTGACCGTGGTTGAACTGAATTAGGGACAGTGTATGTTCCCCTCTCTGTTGTAGTTGTACAATAGAGTGTCAATCACAGCTGAATACGTGTCGTGGCGTCAACCTTTGAAATATGTGGACAAAACGTAATATATTCCGTACGCTATACTGTGCACGAGATTGACCAAACTCTGTGTTTTCGACAAGAGGTATAAACCAGGTTTACCGTAAACTGCGTGTACAATAATAAATTTACCGCATGCTGTAAAAGTGGGGACATGGGGTGGGTGACTGGTACAGGAAATAAAAAAGGCATCTTGAGTTTTTACAGGAAGTTACCATTTACAATAAAAAAATCGATTTTTACACTTAAAGATATATTTGATATTTTGTGTTTAAGAATCTATATTGGAAAATGCTTTATACACTTACAAAATATACGATCTTTGTACAAATCATGGATGAATAAAACGGTTGATTACATTTTAAATCTTGTCCATGGCTACGAATATACGTTTTTTATTTGTTTGAATTACATTACAAAGTATAAAAACATTGGACGAAAATATTCCCTCTGTACCGTACACGAGATTTACCGAACTCTGTACCGTTCACGATATTTACCGTATACAAACTTGCACTGCAACAGGAAACACAAAGACGTTACGATATTCTTAGGCTACCGACTTCATTGCAAGTGTACGTAACATTGTCACCTGCATACAATGCTGTGTTTACGGGGACACATAACAATGAGAAAACAACATGGGGTGAATAATTTCTGCGTAACAGACGTCTTACATGGTCATTTTTAAATGAATCTTACTAAACAATACTACGGGAGTCTCGCCACACTTGCACAAACTTGTCCTGTCTTTGTCCTTCGACAATGTCGGCACATTCGTAGGACTGTCACCCCCATGGATCGAATGGTATTGTCCTATTGTTAAACGCTAACCAAAATTAGTAAACAACATGGCGGACTCGACTCGCCGGAATGCCCGGGCGTCGATCATAAAAAGTGTGGATAGCTGCTCGAATTCGCCCCTCCGGTTCAAATTTTGAGCATAAACGAATATTATACAGTACAAGGATTGCTGCCGCTGCCCCGCGCGTTAGGTATTCCCCCCTGTTCGCCTCCGCGCGTGCCCGGACACTCCCTCGCGTGTCCGGGCGTTAAATAGTAGGACCGGCCGAGGGTGTATGCCACTTCCGCCTTCCGCCATTGTCATCATAACTAAAACTGCAGTACATATTTTAACAACTCTCAACGTTTGTAAATTTGAATATCGTCACACAAGATTTAAAATGTTGATACAAGTATTGAGAGATTGTATTCGTTGTATGGCATTCGCTGATGTTACGTCTCAGTAACATTGACATAGCAAGTTTTCGAGACCGTGCTCTGAGTGTGGCAAGATCAGGTCAAGTGGGTATGGCGTGTATTTTGGCAAATGAAACAAAACTCGTGAGATACACTGAAATGCTTACACAACTGGCATTGTATAAAATTAAATAAGTGATAACTAGTCGATTTTTTAGAGGTGTACACAAAATCTGTTACTATAGTAACATGTTTCAATTCACAGTCACTTGGGGGCTGAAAATCAATAAATACTAATTTAAAAAAAAAAAAATTATCCGCTTTACGTATATAAATAAACAAGTTGTGAAACATGGCATCTAGTAAATCGACACCCTGTCGGTTTCAAATTTCGATTTTAGAGGGGATCAGGTGTTACGTTAATAACTATTGTACATAATCGCTAACTTGGTTTTATTCAAAACTGCACAAATCCCGCGTTTTCTGATGATATCCGATGATTTCATGATCGAAAATGGCCAGCAGCCAGAATCAAGGGGGATTCGCACAGAGTACTGGGTAAATCAAGTGCGTATACTCATTTTCAGCCAATCAGGCGTGCCGTAACAGCGCATACATATACTGAGACCATAGGCCCTAGCAAAGACCTATAGCTGAGTACATAAGGCCTAAATAATGATATTTCTAGTCAGCGTGGCAACTTTTTTTAAAAACTTATGTCACCACTGCACAGTGCCCTCTGTTGATAAAATGATGAAACCTACAGAATTTGTAGGCCATGAATTGTTCTATCAAAAAAATAAAACAAAAATAAATTGCCATAAACATTTGGAAAAACCAAATGTTCACACAATTCTTATTTAAAGGAAATAATCAGGTCTTGAACTTTGAGTTGGGTGGCACTAATTTTCAAATTATCTTAGCGTATAAGAATAATAATTTAATGTGATCCAGGAATATGTCCCAGGGCCATTATGATAAAAAGAATACTCCGGTACTAAATACTCCTGAATACTAAAAGGAGTTTTAAATTCCTAACTTGGTTTGTATCACAATTTCATCTCATTTCATCACATAACATTACATTCTAGCAAAAAAAAAATTTAAAAAAAGTCAGTTGCCATAAACATTTTTTTTTTGCAATGCCAAAGTTTATATTTTGGCAAAACCAAATGTGGAAATACACAGGGCTTGAACTTTGAGTTTTCAAATTGCCTTAGCGTATAAGAATAATAAATAATTTAATGTGATTCAGTATGTTTTTTTATAAGACCTTCCGACCCATATTCCGAACACTAGGAGTTTTTAAAATTCTAAATTGGTTTGTATGACAATTTCATCTTGTAGATCTTTACATGTTCTGTCACTCATTTTAATTCTGACACAATTCTACAATTTTCATCCAAACCAGCAAACATTAATCTAGTGCATAATAATTAAACAATCTTACTTTCCACCCAAAAATAAATTTAATTTCTTCACTTCGTTAAGTTAATAAAAAAAACGTATATACTTGTAAATAACTACTGGTAGTATAAGAGCCTGTCTGTTGTATAATCTATATACAAAATGTAGTCTGCTAAATTTATGTCTGTATCTCTAGGTAAATATGGAAATGTTTACTCTCTTACCTCTGAAATTTTTTTCTTTCCAATCAGTATTGTATTTCTGACCAGTCACTAAAAAATGTTCCTGATATTAAATTAAATTTCCATTGCATCTCTGGCATGATATTCTGTCTGTTACTAGATTTTTTGGTTGTGTGTGACTGCCTTTTGCTGTTTCCATAATTCTAAATTTTGTATACTATTTTCTTTTCCTGCAGTCTAGTTTATTCTAATTTATTCTAATTCTGCAGTCTCTAATTTATAGTCTGTTTTAATTTCACATACCTTCTCAGTTTACTTTTCATTTGAAAAATTTCTTTCCATAAACTCATTTACTCTTCAAAAAGATTTTTCTGCTGAAACAGCAGAGCTATTTTGACCGTTTCTGTTTTCTACTAAGGGATCTCCCTAAATTGAAATTTTGTGAGTTGTTGTTTAAAGTGCTTGTGAAATGCCCACCTACACATTTATGATTTTGGTTTCTGTTACATTTTCTGTTAAAATTAAAAAATAGTAATGTTTGAGTAAAATTTAAAACAAGTTATAGCCATGCCCCCTTCCTGTCACAGTTGACTGTTTTGCCATCTACCAAAATGAAACTGCGCCACTAAACTTCAGAAAATAGGTTGGAAACCATGTACTGAAACCTGTTATTAAACTATTTGTTTCACATATGTGTGAAACACTAGTATGCTAATGATAATTATTCTTATAATCAGAATATTTGAAGATCAAATTGTTGTCTGTCACTAACCCGACTGAACACAGTCCAGAGGCTTATGGATTGGGTTGTGTTCGTCTGTTTGTTAAATACATTATCTAAAAATGTTATAGCCCAGTTTTCCTCAAACTTGGTGCATGGTTGATACATGATGGTATAGATATGCCCTAGATTTTCTTCTGTTCAGATAAATTGTAACTATATTTGTTATAAAATGTACAATTTTGCATTTTGTATGTGTAGAGCATTACATAGAATATAAATAAGACCTACTGGCATACTGAGACACATCCATTACTAGCTCCCGTGAAATGGAGCTTACATGTATGTCTGTGACACCGTGACTCTGTGACTAAAATGTGTTCCACTGATTACTCAAGATGTACAATTTCAATTCAAATGAAATTTTGCACACAGCTAACATATGATGAGTAGATGTGCTGATTAGAATTTGGTTCAATTCCATGCATATTAATTGCTAATTATTGCATTAATTAATTTATAACTTAGTGGTCTTTGAAGTTTCTGAACAAATGTTTGACTTGGGTGAGTAGCCTAATTTGCATATTGCGATAACGTATTCTGTCGCAAAAAATACTGGTAATATTTCATTGGAAGATCTGCAAATTTGCGAGTTTTAGTATATAATGATTTAATATGTCATGATGGATGTTATTTGAGCAGATACAGCGACTAAAAACATCAAATGTATGCGAGTATGGCGAGTATACATGCGTAGTTACAAGAGTGACGCAGCCATTTTTTCAGTTTGACAAAAAAACAGGACCCTTTCTGATTTTCCCAAGCGCAAGTTCAATTTCACTTTGTGCGAAAAAGCTATTGATTTAATGAATTTGTTTTTAAGCATAAATTTATAATTTTATTTTGTTAATTTATAATTATGATGATGAGAATGATATAATAATAAAAAAATTGCAAATTTATGAATGAAAAAATGAAACTTCATTACAGTCTTCATTACATAAATGTGATATATATGTATATGTGAATTCATACCCGAGTCCCTGGTTAGCGTAACAATAGATGTAAATTATTCAAACTGTTAAAATAATCCTGGGGAGAACTCTGAAATTTCTTGAAATCGTGTCCACGATGCTTAAGTTGTTGTATTGTTTACAAGTGTCAGTCTTGTCTTGCACAAATTTAAAACAATAACATGTATTGATCGAAAGGTAATCCTGCCTTTGTTAGCCATACAATCACAGTGATAAAACGGAAGTCTACAAGAAGTCTTTCCAGATAGCGGGGCCTGCAAAGTAATAATTTGCCCATTGTGTTGGGAAGATCTATCCCGATTTGCTGCACTGAGGTTAATTGCAGTTTTTACTACTCCATCTCCGATGACACTAATTACCAAGAATTAAAAATCATATTAAATAAATCAAAGCAAAAATTATTCAACGGCAAACGAGACAGTCAAAGAAAAAACAAACCCCGACCTCTAGAAATACCTCATTCATAGAGTGCCTCATTATCGAGGAACGCCATTGAAGCGATGTAACGCATGTTGTGACATCGCAACTGATGCATGCTGGGTTACAAGGGGAATTCCAATCGAGGTAGCAAAAATGGCGGCGCAGAGTGTATGTTTTTCCGCTATGTTCAAAAACAACATCTCGTTGGCGATTTTGATGTAATTTCTAAGATAATCGTCAATGAATCATTTTAATTAACAAAACATTCGGCGTCTTGAGCTGTCTGGATGGATGTCGGAGACTGCTTCTCAAAAAACCCTGCTTAACAATTTGACTTGATGATTGTAGATGGAAATTTGCTCATGGGAAGTCTGTCAGCATCCTTTGTTTTATGTTTTTGTCATATTACCTCAAACCCTGCAAATGGAAGTGTGCATAGAATCATGGGAAGAAACGGTGTGCATTGTGATATCTGTCATAAAGGTGATTGACAGGTCATACTTGTTTTCAACTCTGGAAGGACAGTGGAATCTACCAGGTGTGCTTGTGCTTTACATAACAAAGGGTGTTTACAACTTTTGAAGGAGCATTGGAATCTACCAGGTGTGCTGTTATTTGAATAACAAAAGATATTTATGATCTACTGAGTTGCCATATGTGACACAGCTACTAGCAAGATCACATTCTGATTGGCTCATGTGGAAACCCAGGTGGTGACACTGAATCATGCCTATAAATTGGACAGACTCAGGACAGTTTGGTAGATCATTTCAACTTGGTATCCCGTGTTTGCTGCTACGATATTGTGTGACAAGTGATACAGGCTACAACCATCATTCTGTGAGACTTGTATGAACTGCTCTGCGATCACCTGCTTCCAGCGGTACCCTCCAGAATAACAGCGTTCCTCTGCGAGCAAGACTCCTGTATTTCTTCATTGTTGTGTTGCAGAAGCCATTGACTGTCGTTCATTATTACATCCTGGAACTGTGAGTTATCATCAATGCACTCTTCCCTAAGCAATCCCCTATTTTAGTGATTTTATCCATTGTATTTTTCTGTGCTTTATTTCTTGTAATTATTTTCAGAGGTATTAAAGCCAGGAGCTTTAACTCAATATTTTGGTGTATGTGTATTTCATTTCCAGTACTATTGTCTTGTCTACCCCATTCTAGCAGTGAAAGAACCCCCTGTTCAGTGTGAGTTCTGTGGGTGACCCTCTCAATTGCGATAAGCAGGCCTTACACAGTGACAAAGTCGATCTGCCAAATTATCTACCAATAACTACTAAAATGCTTAAGGATGTAGTATATGTAACAGGGATATTATAAATAGGCTTGATATTTTCATATAAGAATTGTTTGAACTATAGTTTACTATACCAGTCTATTTTATTAAAGCTTTTATTTCACACTTCCTAAAATGTAGGGAAATTTCAGATAGAATTTAATGGTAGTAACATGACTGCTAAGTAAACAAAAAAAGTTGTTTTATTAAAAAAATGAGTACTGTGAGAAACTGGAACTAATTGAATGAGTGTTAAACATTGTAATGCTAACCATAGGGTATCCGATCCAAGCATGTGACATAATTTTTGCCCAGCGAGTTGGGTTAATTTCATGAGACTAGCTTGCAATGTTGGACCACACTGAATTGCACCTAATTTACTTTGAGTTTAAAATGTGACTTTTCTCCATTTGCTATTGATAAGGGTCATCTATTATTTTAATCAAATCTCTTGTTCAACGTTGTCATATTAACACAGGATTCATCTTGCTAACTGCAACAGTGCTGGAGATATAACGGTTATGCATATTAATGAGGTTAGAAGCCCCCACCCCATAGGCGGCCGACCATGTGGCCTAGCAGTGATGATGTAGCAATGATGTATCTAAAGACACAAAGGCATATACAAAATTTGAGAGTAATCGAACCAATACAACACATGTAATCGCACAAGTTCTGTTTTAACAAAATCCAAAATGGCGGCCAAACCATGTGACCAATCGAAATTGTATTATTTTTTTCATATGCAGCGATGACCAGGCATGTAACACTCCAAGCATCCAGGTGATTGCTTGAATCACCTCCAAGAAACAAATGCCCAATTTTTGGTCAATTTTGCCTAAAATCCAAAATGGCAGCCAAACCATCTGACTGATCGAAAATATATCATTTTCTCATATGCAACTATGACCAGACATGTCACACACATATTTATTTAGTTGATCTGTGGATGCACCTTTGAGAAACAAATGCCTAAACTTTTGGTCATTTTTTTCCAAAATTCAAGATGGCGGCCAAACCATGTGATTATTTTTCTCATATGCAGCTATGACCAGACATATTATATACAAATTCAGCAGTTAATTGATTGAAAAAGAAATGCGCAAACTTTTGGTCATTTTTGTTGATAATACAAAATGGCGGCTAAACCATGTGACTGATCGAAAATATATTATTTTTCTCATAAGTAGCAATATTCAGGCATGTTATATTCAAAATCAGCAGTTAATTGGTTGGATCACCTCTGAGAAACAAATGCCCAAACTTTTGGTCATTATACAGGGATCTCGCCAGCCCAACTTGAGTGCTGGTCGGTCATGAATATTAATGAGCTATATGAATATTAATTAGCAATGAATATTAATGAGTTCGGTCGCAGTGCAAATATTTTTGGAATTAAGACATTATGTTTCACAATTTAGAAGAGTTTGAATTTAAAAATTAAATATATTCGAAATGCAAATGCTGCAGACTAAAAAACAGAAACAAATAAATTATTGTTGCAATATTAATGTCTTATGTGAAAAGTTAAATAAAACGCATTTGAAATGTTTCAGCCAGGAATATGTTCATGATCTTATTTACTCCAAAATACATTCTCCTTCAAAAAATTAGTATTGTTGTAATTTATTATTCGTACCATCAACTTCTAAAACGTATATATTCACAGTAATGAACGACCAAATAAAACTTCCGAACTTTCAAAGTTAAGATGTGACATAACTTACTTTGCGATGTTATACTCTGATTATACCAATAATTCCTCTTACTCAGTCATGATGCCAAGCAAAAAATGTTACTTCGTTTTTTTGATATGAAATAAAAGTAAAATTTGACTTTAGTTTTATCAGGAGTGGATATTTTTGATCACTCGATGCTTTGGTAAAAAACAGCCCGCCATGAGGTTTGTGATGTATTAGTTGACCGGCATGTGTCCTTTGACCCGATGGGTCAATAATTCCATTAACCAATCAGAATGCTGCATGGTAATGTCGGTAGAATCCGAAGTTTTCCGAATGGTAGTGACCATAACAATTACATTGTGGAAGTAATGCGATGTCGTAGCACGATGTGTTGACATCGATTTCAGTTGAAAACTGCATGATGGTTATCGAAGAGGTGATTAGCAATTTTTAAAAGGTAAAATAGGTCTTGAAAGAAGAGTTTTACATGAATGGCGATGATAACAGTTCAAATGTATTTTACCAAATCATGCAATAAAACATCGATTTTTTTTTTTCTTGAGTAGCGTAAACTGTCAGATCGTGAACACCGCTTTGACCATGTTATATCGAGGTGAAATTGATTTTGAAAGAATTTTAGCTTTCAATCTATAGACTGTGTCTATCGCAGAAAGTATTTACTTACAAAGAGGTGCTAATTTCACAAAATTGAGTAGCCGCTACGTATCGTGCGACTAGGTCTATTGTTTACAAATTATAATCCACGACTGGCAGGATGCGTATCGGTCGGTACATAATTATAATAACAATCGGACAATAGTCCTGGTCGGAAGCATTTCCGTGGTCGTCGCAAATTATGAGTGCCGGTCGGGCCGACCAGCGTGGCGAGATCCCTGGGTCAATTTTGCCTAAAATCCAAGATGGCGGCCAAACCACGTGAGTGATCTGAAATCTTTTTTAGGTTTCTGAAAGAGATTGATATAGAGATGCCATGCAGCAATATTGATGATAATCCCTCAAGTGTGGCATGATTAAAAAACTACTTCCTGTTTAAAAGAAACCCAAAATGGCGGCCAAACCATGTGACCAATCATAATAAATTTCTCAAACCTAAATCTGCTTCATATATCGAAGCTAAGTACTAAATATGAGAGCATTTTAATCGGCGGTTCTGACGAAGAAGATTTTTAAGTGTTTTTGCCGTTTTTAGGAAAAACAAAATGGCGGGAAAAGTGATGATGACCACTGATATCTATTACACATGAGTTGTACTATATGCCATAAAAAAATCTGACTGCCTAGACCCTCAGAAAGTGGTGAAATAGCCACTTCTGGTTTATTTTCAATCCATTATGGCTGCCAAACTAACAGAATTCAGAATTCTGAAAGTCAGGTGCACCAGTTCACAATTAGGGACTATCATCATAGAGCATTTTGAGACCATCCCGTTCAGCGGTTTTCTCAAACGGCTTGACGAAAAGAGTTATGGAAGAAAGAAAGAAGAAAAAAAAAGAACGATAATAATAGGGGCCTAGCCCTACAGACTTGGCCCCTAATAAGCGGTCCTACTACTTAACGCGCGGATACGCGCGGAAGCGAACGGGGAATACCTAACGTGCGGGGCAGCGCCAGCAATCCTTGTACTGTATAATATTCGTTTATGCTCAAAATTTGAAACAGAGTGGCGAATTCGAGCAGCTATCCACACTTTTTATGATCAACGCCCGGGCATTCCAGCGAGTCGAGTCCGCCATGTTGTTTACTAATTTTGGTTAGCGTTTAACAATAGGACAATACCATTCGATCCATGGGGGTGACAGTCCTGCGAATGTGCCGACATTGTCGAAGGACAATGACAGGACAAGTTTGTGGAAGTGTGGCGAGACTCCCGTAGTATTGTTTAGTAAGATTCATTTAAAAATGACCATGTAAGACGTCTGTTACGCAGAAATTATTCACCTCATGTCGTTTTCTCATTGTTATGTGTCCCCGTAAACACAGCATTGTATGCAGGTGACAATGCTACGTACACGTGCAATGAAATCATTATCCTAAGAATATCGTAACGTCTTTGTGTTTCCTGTTGCAGTGCAAGTTTGTATACGGTAAATATCGTGAACGGTACAGAGTTCGGTAAATCCGAAGAAACCTACTCCACATTCAGTGTGGACCATTGAACATACCGACGTGATAATGCCGTTCTTTGGAACTAATGCGAGGCATGCGCAATTGTACTTCCCCGTTAATATTTTAACTTGGAGTTCTGATACTGCATTATAGCTACAACGAAAAACACATTTATCATAGCATTGTCAATTTCCTTAGCCAGGATTTATTTTGTGTATAATCAAAACGCGCAAGTCACGCAGACTTTACCGTCGACGTAGAATATAATTTTATTGCTGTCGTATCCTGTGTCAGTCTATTTACTATACATGTTTTAATTTTGGTTTTAGTTGACTTGTACTTTGAATAATTTTGAATAAAAATATTTTCCACAAGGGCGGGTGTCTGTCTATTTACTATACATGTTTTAATTTTCGTTTTAGTTGACTTGTTCTTCAGTAACATATACAAGACTAATTTTGAATAAAACTATTTTATGTTATGCGTGTTTTAATTTTCGTTTTAGTTTACTTGTACTTATTTTTAATAAAAATATTTTCTAAAAGGGTGGTTTGTTTACTATACATGTTTTACAGTGGGCGCAAACAAGATTCAAGTCTTACTGAACGTTGCAATATAGCGAGACTTTCTTAGCGGCACTGTTTTGAAAACGATTTGCTACATTTTGCAACAATCTCACTTTTCTAGGCAACACTCTATTATCGACAAATTATGTTTTGTCTCGATACGTATTATGGCTGAGTGGTTGTCTGTTTTCACATTGTAACATTATTTTTACTACACAACCACGAAGCTCTTGGATGCTAGCCCTGCATACAGTGCTGTGTGTACCCCGTTTGGTTGACAGACGACCCCACCACCCGGCGTACCTCCATAGACTGTACGCAGGACTACCTACATGTAGATCCATGATACGATACAATATAGCACAACAATGAGAAACGATGCTTTTTTTACATGAGGTAAATAATTTCCGCGTAACTACGAGAGTCTCGCCACACTTGTACAAACTTGTCCTGTCCTTGTCCTCCGACAATGTCGGCACATTCGTAGGACTGTCACCCCCATGGATCGAATGGTATTGTCCTATTGTTAAACTCTAACCAAAACAAGTAACCTGTAGAATGCTGTGTGGGTAATATTTTTATATTGATTTTTGCTGCATTTTGCAGCAAATAGTTACCAAACAATGAGAAATCTATTGGATTGAATATACCTCTCAGGTGGCTTCACATGCATAGTTCAAGCCTGCCTAACCGGTGCTTATACCAGGATTTAGTTACAGCTTCATGTTCCCAGTAATCGCAAGAAATTGACATGACAATAGAAATTCATGAAAGACTGGCACTCCCATGCAATTAACAGCGAGTTAAATTCTTGGGATTGAAACATATTTTGAAGTCAGTGATGTAGGCAATGAATAACTTAAAGTTGACATAAAGACGAGGTAGTTTATGATTTAATCAGTGCTCAACTAGAGGCTGAAATTATAATTAATTTGTTTATTTCAATTTCTCCTGAAGTCAAATAGAAACACGATAGTACCCATGGGCGAAAGGATGTTTTGGGGTGTAGTTTACATTGTGTATGGAGTGGTAGGGTCGGGTGTAATTTGTTCATTTCCAACTCTTATGAAGTCACGTAGAATTTCACTTAATTTATTTTTGCGGACATGTTTTCAAGCATTACACATGAATCCAATTTTCACTGTGCTGTGTCTCAATAGAGTGTGAGGGAAATGGCATTTTCACTGGAATTTATTTCAGGGGGAAAATGTTTTCAGTGATAATGAAGTATTATGACAGAACCCCATACCCTCCCCGTGGCTTTCATTGCGTATGGAAGTTATTTTCACGAGTGATGCGGTGTATCCTGCTGCCGTACTTTCACGAGCGAAGCCACTGGGAGGGTATGGGGTTCTGTTATTATTACATATGTCCCATATTTGATTATTTCGTATTAAAGAAAGAATGTGCAACAAATCGGGATAGAAATTTAGGTCGGGGAACCCAATTGCCCATTAATATGCTCCAAGACAGTGCTGCGACCTAGCAACGCGTGTCAGTGTAGAACGCGTGTCACTGTACGTGTGAAAATAAAATAATCAGACGTCTAAACTTGAGTCATTGTCCGAATAAATACTGTTCAAATTGACTAAGTGTTATAAAAAAGATGCCGCCGACGATGCGCGTCGCACAATCTTTTTGCTTGCTGTCAAACAACTTGTCAAGTCAAAACATCTACGCGCCAAAGTGAAAAGGCTGATTTTACTGTGGGTCCAGGCTGTGGGTGGATGTTCAGAGAGCCCTTCAAGATTGATAAAACTCAGTTTCCAGGTGGTCAACATACATTAAGTTCTCCCAATCCTAGTATTCTATGTGATGTACATCTAACATGCCAAAAATGAACGATTGGTGAACGATTGGTGAACGATTTGAACCTGACAAAAATAGCAGACGGAAATGTGTTTACAAAATAAAAATAGTGATTACTTGATTTAGATACCAGGAAGGGGAGGGGGTAAAAGAAAAGTTATATAACATTTTATTATTCAATAATTTATTAAAATACACAAGTTTGTCCAATTCCCTGTGATACAACACCTCAGACATAGCTCATTGTACTCGGTTTGAGTGTGGTTACAAAGTTACTATTTGAATTTTTTATATCTTTTTTCATTAATGAGAAATTTGACCCCAAAGTTAGAGTAACTGTTCACCAGGAATGGCTTTTTAATTCTTCTGTGATTTTTTTTGGCTTGGCTGATTTTGTTCAAACTTGATAGGCAGATCGCACCATCACTAATTGGAAAAACAATCCTGACCCACCGCTACCATGGCAACAGCCAAAATCTGTTTTTTGAATACTTTCGCCCCAAATTTATTACCTCCTACCAGTCTTGTAATAGCAGTGGCCAAATGATCATGCCTTTTATTCTGGCTACGTTGCGCACTGGTAAGAGATCACTGGCGCTGACATTGTTACACTGTCAACGTAATCCCAATTGAACATTGAATAAAATCTAAATGCTGCCTCCAATCTAGAAAATACTATCGCAAAACGGTTGGAAATAATACATTTAACGGCTGAATACGTCCTAGCAATAAAATAAAGTGACTTCTAAAGACTGAATGTTATTTTGCGAACCTCGTATAAGGTGCCTGGTTTTAGTTATAAACCGACGTTAGCTTCACATTCATGTCCTACCATGGTAACAGCCGAAAACATATTGCTTGTTTTTTACCGGCTTGTTTTCATTGGCAACCGAAGTATTTTTATTTTGTAAATAAATGTTCGTCTGCTATTTTTATCCAGTTTAGCAACATTTTTTGCATATTAGGTGTACATCACATGGAATACTACGATTGACAGAACTTGGTGTATGTTGACTGAGTTTTATCATAGTACGAAGTACCAGGAGGTTACTGCTGGCGACGTTGCGGCGTTACCCAGTTCCAAATAAAGATTACCAACGCCAAATGAGCAACATTTTAACCGGTAATCAAGATTCATTCAATCCACGGCTAGCAAGCAACATCAGAAGCGAAGTTGTAGCATGCAGTACTAGTAAGTCATTCCGTCAGTGGAGTACCACAGTAGCACGACATGCTTGCCTTCAGCATTGTATTCAAATGAATCGCGTGGTGTGTCGTTCTCGTTCAAACCCGGAATTCGATCAATAGGGGAGTTTCAGTAAAAAAAACACATTGCAAATCATGCAAGTTCAACATTTTCAAATCAATATACTAAAACAGGAATGCTCAGAGTGCAAAAGTATGATAGTTATTATTTTCCAGTATACACATCTCTGTTAATACTATCCCTCACATATTCTACTCCCAATTACTCCTGCGTATAATGGACTAGCCTCTTTTCATGTTGACATTCAGACTAAAATCATGTGACAGGCTGTTAAAATTGGCTGTTGCATACTCTTTCGCCGGTCTGGGAAATGTGTTTAATTAGCTCTCATTCAAGCAACAATGCAGATTTCCCAGTGGGAGTGAAACTATTCGACTCTGCCATTAAAAAATAGGGGTGTTTTCAGCAAAAAACGAATAATCCTGGAATGCACACAAAATACTGAATTTCGGAACAAATCGTGCATTACTTACAGCAGCAGAATACCACAGAAATATCAGACGAAACATGAAAACACTATATATTGTATTTCGGCCTGAACCCCTCTATATTGCAATTCAAGGAATTAACCCCTTATGTGCATCCATTTCCCACCTTGGTATCACCCACCCCTGAAAACAAACTCTTAATACCACGCTGAAGCGTTTGGTAATTAGTAAACAACATGGCGGACTCGACTCGCTAGAATGCCCGGGCGTCGATCATAAAAAGTGTGGATAGCTGCTCGAATTCGCCACTCTGTTTCAAATTTTGAGCATAAACGAATATTATACAGTACAAGGATTGCTGCCGCTGCCCCGCGCGTTAGGTATCCCCCCCCCCCCCCTGTTCGCTTCCGCGCGTGCCCGGACACTCCCTCGCGTGTCTGTGCGTTAAGTAGTAGGACCCCCTAATAAGTCCGACAGAGTCCGTGCTTCCCTGTTCAGTCGAGTGGAACCTGGAACTGGCATAACGATTATTAAATTGTATTTATATTTCAGTTTCTTACTGGATTTTTCAATTTAATTAATTGCGAGAAATAATTTGTCGTTTGGGACAATGTCACTTGTGTGTGGGAAAAAAAGTAACTTGCCATACCAAAAGCCGGCCTGAGAAAAAAATAACCCTGTCTGATATACAGGAAGTAAACAGACAGTACAATTCAGCTCTAAAAATTCAACGTCATATTTGGGCAGAGACACTTCTTATAAGGACTGAGGTAATTGACACGTTTCTTGATTTGGGTAATCCTTTATCAGGATCATTTATTCGGGAAGCATCAACCGTATTTACCTAATAACAAAATGCCTGGCCGAAAACAACTGCTTTCAGACGTTAACCATGATGAGAACTAGCAGCGAATGGAATAATCGACTGGGTCGGAATTAATTTCCGTGACTTGATTTTTTGGGTGCCCGGTAGATCGGTGCTTGTAAACCTATGTGCAAAACAAATTTTGCCATCTCATGATGGCCATAATTTATTTGTTTGATTTCAGTATAATGCTCGTTGCCCATTACCTTTTCTCCCCAGTGAATCAAATATATAACAACAGAATACATCACTATAGCCACAAATAATTCCCATAACTATTAATCGCTACTAGTGACTTTGTATTTAATTCAGAACGAGGACTATGCATTCTCAATGCTTGTTATTAATGATGATCTTTACTTTTAGTCTGTATTTTCCCTCGCAAAATGTTTATATAATATATTATTGTACTGTTTCAGGACTTTTATACTCACTTATGCCATGCAAAAAAAAATATTGCATCGTCATTTTGATATCCATACATACATTTGTTATTTAAGACAAAATTGATCACAGTAAAACATCCAAAAATTGTGTGATAATTCACATACATGCAAGTCATTTGTTTTTAATGTTTTTAGGGGGAAAGAAGGATGTGTTTCCAAGCAAACATCTTGTTCCTTTGTAACGTCAGAACGGGAACTTGCTGGGCAGCTTGCATTGTTGATACATGTAAATAAGGCAAATTTCTTGTGCAGTTTTCTCATCTTTGACTAATTTGTCACTTATGTACTTGTTCGTTGTGGAAGAATGGACCATAATGAACACATAACAAGTTTGTTGCATGGGGTTGAGTTACATGCGAAATATGTCAGTTCTGGTGTAGCTGGTCACCGTGATTGTCATCGTCACCAACACATGTTTGTAGGCTGTTGCTGGACCCTGGCACTGGAAAAAATTTGACACCTAAATTGTCTCGCTATTTAGCAGGTTACTAGGCACATCACTAAACTGTTTTATATTTCATTGATGGTCTGAGTAAAAAAAAAAAATATTCAAAATTAAAATAAAAAGAGAACATATTTTGACATTTTAAACATTAAAGCGGGAGGGTCTTCACCTGCGCACGCGCGGGAATTGAGTCCCAAGCGACAATAACACACTATAAAAACGCAAAGGCTCATGGGTAGGTGCTTGTTTGTAAACAATGACACGCTATGACCATCTGACGCATGCGCAGGTGACGACTCCCCCGCTTTAAAATATAGTGACCAATAAAATAGAAAAATAATTAAAAAATGACAAAGGAGTTACTAAATAAACGACAGCCGTGTGGAAACGAATTGACATTCTGTTGAAATGGTGAACACGTTGGGTCATGACGAGGACAAGTGCATGAATGGCGGATAACAAAAATAATTGAGAGGGACACACATACAGACAAATTCAGAGTGGATTCGAGTTAGTGTGATTGTCATAATTATTAAAAATTTACTTGGTGGAAACACATTGACAGCCCTGATTCCTAAGCCTGGATTCTTATTCCATAAATTATTACGCAGATCAAGCTGCAAGTAAAGGTAACAGAGGTGTGAATTCGACATTCAACACCAGTCATCGAACAACTTTTAGCCTGCGAAAATGAAAACAATTAGCAGTGTGTAAGGGCTGCGTAATTTCCTGTTTGTCCGAACCTTCGTTTTCGTGTCACTGTCAAAATTATTGCTACCTTTTACATGACACGGACTAAATGGTCTCTATAAAACGATAATCAGGATCACAAAAAAAAGTCAAATCATTTGAAACACTTACCCAACGTCTCTCTCTCTTCTGGAATCCACCTCTGGTATAATGGGCTTGTCCGGAATTTTTCTTCTTTCAAAAGTGTTGGTATTGCGCCAGGTTTAAGTTTTTGGAGTTTTTCTTTAGAACCTACCGGGTAGTTGTTTTTTCATGGATGAGGACAGTTTTTCGAGAAAAGAATCTGAGGTGAAGTGGACACTACATATGACCGCTGTAAGGAGAAGGTCCACCCCAACCCTTTCTTGTTATTTTCACGACTTTCGTCCACTGACGTTGCACCTTCGGATTGATTGGAAACATGTGAAAACTTGCACACTATGACTATACGTATTATTGCAACCGCCTACAATACAACCTTTAACCATCATAAATGTTTGTTGTGAAAATAACTTCTAAAAACCCTCTCTCTCAAAAAAAAAAAAAAAAATAGAAAAAAAAGAAACGCCGACCGAGAAATGTATATCGTTTAAAAGTATGTTGAAAGATGCAGTGTTTATAAAAGTACGAGTCAGGGGTATGGCTTCCTCTCATATATTGGCATTTGGTGGTGCACTTTCGACGAGAGTCGGAAATCCGGAAACAGTCGACTGTTTCAGGATAGATGGGCGTGGCTACAGCACGAGAACTATCTCAATTTAACTTGGATACGAGTAATCATTTTCAGCAGGAAAATCAATAACTGCCCATTTCAGTGGGACACAGATCAAACATGGGAAACGTGTGGGTGGGCATTGCACAGGCACTTTAAAATTCTCCTATTTTTTTGTGAAAGCCATAAGTAACCCTAATAACACAACATATACTTTTTTAGCATAGGTCACCTAACAAAAATATGATAGAATGTTTCTGCCATAGGAACCAATTCTCATTACTTCAAATACAAAGCATTTTTAAAATGTTTGTTTAATGTGTTTCGTGCAATGCATCATGGGAAATGTTGACATCGTAACCATTTGCATGACACAATCGAAGAACTGATTGAAGTCCTTCTGAGTGTGTTCTATCAGGTGTCGGCTTGTTGAGGTTGTCTACAATATGTTGATATATTTGAGTAAGTGCAAAAGTTAATCTTACTGTAACAGTGTTCTACTCTGTTTAGCCGATAAAAAACATAAAACAAAAAAAAGGCTCGCCATAGTATTAATACATAATAAAAGTTGCATACTGAGTTACAGTTAGCAAGTGGACAGAACAATAAATGGGCATGATCGGTCCCGTATCTGAACTGACATACTATAAAATAGGATGTTGAATAAAATAAAATATTTTCTCCCCTGTACGAGCAAATAGTCCATCAACACACAGAAACACAGACATGTAAACTACATGTATACACATTTTTTTGTGGACCATATAATTCACTACGTTCAATTACCCACCATAAACTCTGGTCAGTCAAAATGATTTTGAACTGTAGGCATTAATCTGCGATTCAGCAAACGACAGAGAGAGAAATCTAGGTCAGGAGAAGCCCCATGACCAAGGTAATGAGGCGGCGCCATATTGCCTTCCAAATCACTCTCGTGTTTCTCCGCCCGAGTGTGTCTGACTAGCTGTCACCTGCGTGGCAGCCGACGCTGTGGCTGGTAAAATTTTTGTGTGCATTGCCTTACAAGAAAGAAAAAACTCGGGTGACGCAAATTTGGCCACGTACGTTGGATCTCTTTGTGTCAGCTGTAATTCGTTCCTCTCATGCATGTCTTGTTCATTTTTACCAATGTTTTTTCAAAAAATGGATAGCAAGAAAGGGTAAATGCCAGAGGCTCTTCACCTCCTCGTATGGTAGTTGCTACCAGGAATTACCAGCGTGAAACCCACATAGCAAATCCTATTTGTGTTTCGACTGTGTGCGGGGCTCGGGGATTTTGCCTAGAGATTTTTTGTAACAACTGGGGTTCCGAGGCCTGGGATGCGTTCCAAGGCTGCGTGCAAATTACTGAGACTGATCGCGTCGCTCAGGCTCGCAGCAGCAATGAGTGAGAGATTTCTTGGCCCCCCCAGCTGATCGGAGAGCTTCCTCTCAGTATGTTTCTGCAGGCGGCGGTTTGCCTGATCATGCCGACAACAACGAGGTTGTGCTCCTTGAGGTTTTTACTCTGATGGGGCATGTTGCGGGTCCCTCTGTGGATCCGTCCTCACACCGTGCTGGGTTTGCCTATGAGTTTCGGGCTTTGGTTGAGGACCTGCCAGGACAAATTGCGTCCCTTGCAGGTCGGGTAGACCAAATGCAGGGGGAGCAGGTTGCCTCCACTGCAGTTGCCCCTTGTTTTGGCATGCCGTAAGAAGCACACCAGCAAGCAATATTAGCATACAGGATGCTTCCTCCTGGTATCCAAGCCTGTCCTTCCCTAGTCCACATGTAGCCAATGGGGGGGGGGGGGGTAGGCTGGTGGTCAGGCCTACGATTTCGGAGGGGACAAGCATAGCAGGACATGGGATTTGTTCATTTAAATTGTACTGGAGCCAGCAGAGTCTGGAGTCAAATCTAACACCTGGCCGGATCCTTCAGTTCCTCCCTTTGAGGAAGGAAGGAGCAGTCTCGTTCGGGATTCCACTACCAGCTGGTACAGGTGAGACCCGCGAACCAGTTTGGCATATGCCAAGGGCAAGCAGAAAGGACCCCAAGCTGAGAAAACATAACGACCAAAGTCGGCCCCCACTGGCCAAAAATAGCCAGGAGGCAAGCATCCCGGCTCTTCCGGAGGAGGGAAGAGTGGCGACGCGTCTACCCGGAAGGGACCAGGTAGAACCACCGAACACGCATATATCTGTCGCACAGATTGCGCCGGTGTACTCTGGATCCCTGGACTCTCCAGGTGGTGATACATGGTTATATGATCTTGCTGCAATCTCCACCCCCTGGCATCAGCAGACTAAATCAGTATGTGCTTCCTGGAAACACTGAGCACCGTATTACTCTCCGGGCTCTGTTTCTACTGGTTATCCTTGCTAGTTTTGAGCAATGCTTACCCGCACATACCGATACACCCAGCGAGTCAGTGACTCCATCGATTCACCCATTTGGTTCAAGTAGTCGAGTACAGGGTGCTCCCCTTTGGGTTTTGCATGGCTTCATACTTATTCATCAGAGTGTGGAAACAGGTGGTGCTACTTCTGCGCCAGGCGTGGGTACACATCAGCCCATACCTAGGCAACTGGTTGCTACACAACCTAAACAAAGGGTGGTTAGTCGAACAGTAAGGCTAACACAGGATTTACTACACCAGTTGGGCTTCCTAGTAAATCGAATAAAGTCCCTCTTTGGCCAACACTTAGCCTCCTTGGCCAACTCCTGGGCCTGGAGTTCGACATGGAGGTGGGCTTGGTATGGTCTTTGCAGGCTCATTGCCTAAGCGACCTAGCCGAACGCCTAGTCAGCGTCCTCTCTGTGTCCCTCAGGGAACTGATGCGGGTCATCAGAACGATGGGTAGAGTTCGCAGGGTAGTTCCCCCAGGCTGTGTTATGCAGCCATCCAGTATGTACAGCACACTTTGTTGCAGCACTGGGCTCACTTACAAGAATTGGAGAGGCAAATGACATTTTCGACCAAGCGTGGTATGCCTTGCCCTGGGGGTCGGCAATTGCCAACCTCAGGCAGAGACTGTTAGGAGGCCTAGACCCTGAACGAGGGAACCACCCAATTGTGCCTTGTCGTTTGTGTTGTCCGCTCTAAGCAGACCGCCCTTTGAGCCTCTCCGATCAGCAGCACTCAAAGTTTTGATGTGGAAAACAGTCTTCCTACTAGCCCTCGCCTCAGGTCGGCGTAGGGCTGAACTAGGGGCCCTGCCTGTCCTTCTCGGACGGGTGTGCCACCTTTATGGACAATCAAGTCAAGCTGAAGACACGAATCGGGTTCCTCGCCAAGAATCAAATCCCAGGACACGATCCTCACCCGATGGTCAATCCCCGGCTGGCAACATTGTCAACCCGGAGGATCAGGAGGAGTTGCTTTGGTGCCCGGTTCGAGCTCTGAGTTGCACCGATAGCCGTACTAGGGAGTCGAGGCATGGCAGCAAGCACATGTTTATGTGTTATGGCCAGAGTAAGCAGGACAGACAAGCCTCCTCGACTTCCATTGCCAGGTGGATCACTGCGACCGTGTTCGAGGTTTATAACCATTTGGCTTCCTCAACACTGGATTTACAGAGACACCAAGTACGAGCGCATGAGGTCTGTACATTTGCTAACTCATTAGCTCTTGCGCCAGGTGCCCCCTTGAACATGTGCTGAGGGCAGGCTTCTGGAGAACGCAAAATGTCTTTACCACTTCTACCTAATAGACACCCAATCTATTGAGGAGGGTCCTTTTAGGGAGGGTCCTGTCGTAGCGGGTCAGGCTTCGGTTACTGACCCAGCCCAGATGACCTCAGAGATCCCTGCGCATATGCGATAGAACAGTGTCGGCAGCATGTTGTTGTAGAGAGATCTCTCTCGTCAGCGCTCTTTGGAACTTTCCAGGTCTCGCTTTTGACCTATGCCCTCATGCAGAACTGTTTCGGTCTATTCTTTTGAAAGCTAGTTACCCAAGAATTTGGGTCTAGCGTTCTTGTGCATACCGTACCCCGTCACCGTTCAGCATTTTGCTTTGTTTCTGGGGATGGCACTGGCAAGGTAGGACACCGATTCTTTACTGGTCTCAACTAGGTGGTCGTAGGTAGAGGGTATTATCCCAAACTGGGACACCCTTTTTATCATTTTAGTTCGCTCTGAAACCCAGTGAATTTAGGCAGAGGGTTTTCAACCCGCCTATTCACATAGTTCATACCCACCATAGACACTGGGTCCCTCCCGACCACCCCACTTTTCCGTAGCATTAGCTTAGTCCTCAGTGCGAAGAAAAAGAACCAGAGTGATTTGGAAGGCAATATGGCGCCGCCTCATTACCTCGGTCACATGGTTCATGACGTGAAGGAAAATCTTGAGTCATGGGGCCTCCCCCGACCTAGATTTCTCTCTCTGTTGTTGGCTGAATCATTTTGACTAACCGGAGTCTATGTTGGGTATGAACTATGTGAATTAGTGGGTTGAAAACCCTCTGCCTAATTTTTATTTCAGAATTTTGAACATTACTGTATGAATTTATTACATTACATTATTGTTACATTACTCTTGCTAAATTTTGAGGATTTCTGAATATTTTTTTTAGTGGTAGCAAACTACCTTAATCTAGGTTCTCAATGGACAAAGTTGTAATAGTTACATTACGGTTAATAAAGTTGAATTGAACTTCCATGGAATATATATATACTGGTATATTCTGTGAATTGTAACAGAGTTTTAGCTCCTTACCCTGTTCAGCTTTATGTCTGCAACATTGGTTGACAAGTCTGTCTTAAGTACTCTTACATTTTGTATGTCCCAAATAAACACCCCCTCGAACAAATCTTCAAAAACTAATAAACATACCCTCAGAATAAATGTACCGGAAAACGAAAACATGACACGTCTTCACATCAAAGATTGTACCCGGTACTTTTTTTTGGCTTTATGAAAAAAAATACTTAGAATTGTTTTTTAATCGGCCCGATTTAGAAAAATAAATGCACCGTCCTAAATTTGTTAGGAAATAAAAATCAACTTACTGGTATGTTTATTTGGTTCATGAGATACAATTGCATCTGACAGCAGACAATCACATGACAGTTGTACTGATTACATGACCTTGTACACAGACATTTCATTTACTAATTATTATTTTTTGTCCCAGGTTTTACTTGTATGAATTGATTACTGCAGTCCTTTGTCAGTGTTGGCTGTTGCTTAGTGATGCTACCATGGCAACCGGAGGAGGATCCCAAATTGGAGATGTGGATTCAACTTCCATTGACCCTTTACGGATACTCTTCAGTCAGTTAGCTCGAGAGATAGATGAGAATGAATTTACTACAATGAAACAACTTTTACTGGGCAAGCAGATTCCTAAAGAGAAGTTTCATAAATTGAACAATGCTCTGAGCCTATTTCTGTATTTAGAGGAGAAAGGATGCATTTCTAGTACAAATTTGAACTTACTCAGTGATCTAGTAGTTGCAATTGGTAGGAATCCTCTATTAGAAATCATAAGTACATACCAACAACAAGACACTGGAAATCAACAAGCACATATGCCCAGTACTGGTAAGTGATTTTGTATACATACATGGTGAAGCTATAACATTACTAGAACATATATATCCATTTAAATTTCATGATTTTATAATTGGATGACATTAAGCATAACAATGTTTTTGTTTTTTATAAATGTTACTGAATCACCGTCACTCATTACCTACATTTCTACTTAAAATGGGGTAAAATTACGTCACTTGTAAATATAACTCAAAATTAACCCCTAGCAGCCATTTACTAATTCTATTTCAAACACTATCAGACTTGGTCACCTTATTCATCAGTATAAAGTCTTCCCTTAGTATATGAACGACAGATGGATGTCCTGTATGAAAATATCATGCAAAAATTGAGAAAATCTGATAAAATATTTTGACTGTTTCTACTTGACGAATCACTAGTGATACACATTCAAAGGTTACTGATCTCAGTGGGAATATGCATTGTTGTATGTGTTCAATGAAGCAAATCATTTATCTTGTAATAATATCTGGTAATGTATCTCCCAAATCCCATGGGAATACTAGGCTGGGTTTCAAAACCAACTCATGGAGAGAGTTGTTGCACAGTCTGATACACAAACCTACCAATAAAATCTTTACAGAAAATCAATATGAGCACTCCTATGAACTGGGTGCCAAACTTTGATCAAGATCTGAAGCTAATAGAAAATCTATTTAGCCCAAAGTTATCAAATCAAAAACAATACATAAAAATTAAAATGTTGCATCCACATTTAAAAAAAAAAATTGTACTAAAAAATATGTATTCTGTATTTTACAAACAGTTCATTCGACAAATGGAAATTCACAAAAATTTGTTTCAGCTATTAGAACAGAATGATAGAGCTTGTATATTACTAATTTAAAAATGCACTTTAAAAACAAAGATTGCAGTGTTTTGAAGATGTAGATTTTCAGGAGGCAGTACTGGACTGTTGACTTCTCTCTCCACTGGACATCAACTTACTATTTAAGTTGATTTGCATACAAAGCAGAACTTGCAACATGATAGCTTTTCATAGAGGGCGTTGTTTTACTTTTCAAATAATACAGTAGTCACGCAATGAATATAATAAGGCAGTTCATATTTGTCTCAGTGAATCATTAATTTTTGACAGACACCTGTACAAAATACTTTGACAAAAGCCAGCTAAGATTTTCTGTTGTCTTGCATGTTTTATAAATCTATTCACGTCTGAGATGAGGCATTTGTTTTTATACTAAAATATCTGAATTACTTTGAATAAAGCTGGAAATTATGTCCCTTAAAATAATTAAACAAATTAGGCACCAATGTTTTTGGCTGATATTTACATCTATTAAGGACATTCGGTAGACTGCTTTCCGACTGTTGTTTCAACCCCAAAACTTGTTTGTAACTAACTCACACTAATTAAAAATTGATATCGTGTTAAAAACAACCTTCATGTGGTCATGTGACTGCTAAGTAAATAAATCTATAATTAAAGATTCAAATGAGTACTGTAAAAAGGATGCCAGATTTTTTTTATTGAAAAATATAGAAAAAAAACATGAGAAACAGAACAATAACAATGATTTGGGATAACTTTTTTTATTTAAATTATTATTTTTGTATTTTCACCAAAATATTTTAATTTTAGTAATTAATGTTTTGTACATGACTGATTTTAAGTGATTATTGACTTGATTAATGTATTGAAACATTTTGTGTACATATTATTGTATTAGACACAGATAAAAATGCTTCATGTCAGACATTGAGTGATTCAAGGGAATTTCAAGATATCTTATCCATGCAACCTCCAAGTAAGTGTATGTATATTTTATTTTTCCCTTTATAACAAACAACAGAATTCTATATTTTTATTGTGTTTGGCATTATAAATACACAACCGTGCTTGGAATGCTTGTTTTTTTAACATTTCTAGTCTTGAAACACTTAGTTTTGGGTCTAACACACACTTGTGTACTTTTTTAAGGGATAAGCCCACAAATGCAAGGGAATTCACATTCAGCTACTCAACCTGAATCCAAGCTGCAGCCACAACCAAAGAAGCATGAAAGGCAGCCCGGTAAATATACCAATGCAATACTTTTATATATAAATTACTAGATGACTGGAAATAAATTAAAGCACTATACTTTTGTTTACTGAATAGTTAGAGTATGAGTAGTAGGTTGTTAGCGTGCAGGTAAACTTATAAAGTCGTACTGTTTAAAACAAGAAAATGCTGACAAAGCAAGAATTCTTTGATGGAAAACTGTGCTCTACACTTAAAATAATGAGCATTAGGCAAAAAGTGTTACCGGGTATAACTGTTATTATAATTCTGTGCAACAGGTGAACTCGAAATTGAGGTGAATGTGGATTCTTTCCAAAAGATGGAAGCTCGAACAGATCAGACAGTGAGGGAGATTAAAGCACAGGCATTATCTGATATTGCTCGCTGCCTCTTTAGTAAAGTCAAAACAATTGACGATATCCCAGCTATGATAAAGTACCTTGATGACATTGGTGATATCATCTGTAAACACATTGACCATAAATGTCTGGTTGTTGTCGTAGAATGCTTATCATTATCGGCTCTGAAACGGTTGTGGCAGGACTACAGAGTGGGGAAAATCAATTCAATCTTTCAGGAGGACATTGTTTCAGAAGATGTTTTGAGAGAATGTGGTGCTTCTAAGATCGTCTTGACAACTACAATTGAAAGATGGCAATATCGTAAATGTTTCTTAGAACTTCAAAAAGGTAATAATATATTGAAAATCCTTATCTGTGAATTGTTTCACATATTCTGAAGGTTCATGACATAGATTTGAAAACTAAAAATTGTAATTTCATACAAGTATACTGTTTATATGCTCTCATAAGAAATACTCTATAATATAGCTGATGTAGTAAACTATTAGGGTTGTACAAACCTGTTTGTTTACCCGTTTGTCATACCTACAAGAAAACCCGTGGAACCTGCCCACCTCGCCACAAGCTTCCGAGCGGCCATTGTTGTGCAGCGGAACATTTGTGAGAATTGGAACTGGCAGGCCTCTGGTGCATGATCGCCCTGTGCGTGACCCTTAGGCGAGGCCTTTTTTCTAAAAAATGTTACTGTGACCAATGGATAAATAAGTATGGACGACAGAGGTATAATTATCTGGTACAACGAATTCCCGTACAGAGTTTATTTACCAAGATTACACAAGAGAGCGACACTGTAAATTACAGGAACTAAAAACCTAAATAAGATGAAAATACAATAATTTACATTGAGAAAATTAACGATAATTCAAATAAAAAAAAATACATTTCACACTAATACTGGAGTTGCCATTCAATGAAAGCGAACAAAAGATTAGTTAAAGCACATGTCAGGAACAAAGGTTTGCATGGTCATTGAAGCACATGGCCAGAACAATAGAAACAATCTACATACCCCGTCAGTTGGTCAAATCTAACAAATTCCACTCAGTTTGGCTTGTAGGAGTTAAAACTTTCTACACCGTTGAAATGAGCTGGACTCTGAACATTCGCAAACCAACTCCGGGCTGAATGGTTCAGTGGTCAGAGAGGTGAATAGACGAGATGCTCCTCAGACGAGTCCAGTGATGTTACTGACCCAACTGACTTCTCAGTGCTAAGTTTCATGGGAAATATGCAAATTACTTCTAGTCACTCATGTGTGCCTTTTTTGGCAAATTCCACGATAACTAATAATTTAAATTACTGAAAATACACAAATCATACATCTTAAATAAATGGTTTAAATACATGTCTACATTATCAAAAAAAGTCAGTAGAAATAATCAAAAAAATATTACAGATTAAAGAGCGCCCTCAATGGCCAACTTTACTTAGCTCACATTACACTAGGGTCTTTCTTTTGGACCCAGGTATATTCTCTAGTAGTTCAGTTTGGGGCTGTAATCTGTAATTAAGCTTAACGAGTAATAAATGAAATTTATTATTTCCACAAATTTTCTGGTAGGTATGATTAGGTAAACAAACGGGTTTGTACAACTCTAATAATTTTTTTCTGTGTGAGATGTATGGGTTTCAGGTAAGTTGAGTATGTGTTCCCCCAAACTTCTAGTGCATAAGAAATATGTGGTAGGATGAAACAGTTATATAATAGTAAAAGAATAGATGTTGGAATAATGTCCCTTGTTCAACTTGAAAAGAATACCTGCTTTACTACTTATTGTTTTGTTTACTTTCTGTATGTGGTTCTTTCAGTCAAGGTTATTGTCCAATTCAACACCAATGTACCTAGTTGTTTTAACTTCATCTATTGTTACCCCTTTTATACTAATTGTACCCGTTGAATGTATTGATGCCTGTTTACCTCTAAATATAATGTATTCAGTTTTTTGGGGAATTTATTGTTAATTTATTTGTATCGCACCAGTCTATAACATTGTTTAAATGAGAATTTATATCTGAAAGATCTATTGTGTTTTTTGAATTGAAGGTATGAAATAGGCTGGTGTCGTCTGCAAATAAATGAGTGTCAAAATACTAGTAATCTGTGGCACTTGCACAGAGACATGGGGAACTCTGCAAGTAATTGGTAGTTCATTTGACTGCATCCTATTAATATTGACATGTTGATTCCTGTTTGTTAAGTAATTTCTAAAGAGATTTTTAGGCATCCCCCGAAAACCGTAATTGTCTAGTTTGCTAATTAGAATATCATGATTCACAGTGTCAAATGCTTTTTTAAAGTCCAAAAATATACCAATCACCCCATTACCCATATCAATTTCCTGCAGAATTGTCTGTGTATGTCCGCAATTGCTATCTTAGTACTGTATCTCTCCCGGAACCCATATTGATGATTGTACAATAGATCATTTGTTTGTTAATTATTTTCTCAAATACTGTAAAATGACTAATATTCACTGGGTTTAAATTTCACTGATTTACCATTTCAGGCATATTCAGTGGGTTTTAAATTCACGGTTTCGTCATTGTGTTCTATGCTAAATTTTACATATTCACTGTGTTTTAATTTAGCACATTTTCCAGTCAGCGAAATAAGCAAAATTAAAACTTGGTGAATAATTAACCCCTTTACAGTATTTTGCTAATCTGTGGTAATACTGATACTGGTCTGTAATTGCCTGGATCACTAGGTACTCCTTTTTTGAGTCACTTTAGCAATTTTTAAAGAATTTGGGAATACACCTGTTGAAAACGATAAATTAATTAATATGATTGAGAGGTCGAGAAATGTACTCCACGGCATAAATTAACAGTTTTGGACTTACGTAGTCATACCCCACAGCCTTATTTTTATCAAGTGCCTTTAGTAGTTGAAATATTTCTTGTTCAGAGGTTGCATGAAGAAAGAAATATTGTGGTAAGGATTTTGGTGGATAGGAATGATATGATTTAGTGCAATGATTTATGTTATTAGCAAGTGTCTCCCCAACTGAGACAAAAAACTGGTTAAACCCATTAGCAATGTCATGTTGGTTAACAAGAGTGGTCTCTAAGCCATTGTGTGTAGAAGACATATGTAGTGTACTTAGCAAATTAACATTATTCCTGCCATCAAAAATATCCTTAATAACTTTTTAATAAATAGGTGATTTTTTTAGAGACGCTTGGGGAACCAAAATTTACAATATAAATCACTCCGGCGACGAAAAAACATATTTTATATATAGGGTATATAGCAGAATTCTATATCGACTCTGTGAAAGGCAGCCCGGTAAATATACCTATGCAATACTTGAACGTTAAAGCACTATACCGGTACTTCTGTTTACTGAATAGTTAGAGTATGATTAGTACTAAGTCGTTAGCGTTGTTTAGAACAAAGAAACTTGTGTACATACTATAATGTTTTTAGATGTGATTGATTTCATTTATACTGATTTAAGAGATATGTAACAGGAGATATGAGTGGAAAACACAAGCAGGTAATTACCATAAAAATAGCCTGGACAAAACACAAACTAATGACAAAACAAAAAGCATCACTGACTGACTGACTGTGAAAATAGCTTCTGAAAAACACAAACTACGAGGAAATGGTTAAATGAAAATAATTGAAAACAGGCATTACTTGACTGACCATGGAAAGTAACCAAGTCAAGATGGTTCTTTTATTTAACAAAGTCCAAAAATGTGTGAACTTCTTACGGTACCTCGTCCTCATCGCCGAAACACTTCATGCAGTTGGTGCCAGATACTCAGTGTATGTGTGTGTGTTGTTTACTAGGTTGTGACTACTTCAATTTAACTTTACACCAATTTGTGATGACAGGACCTAAAATGTGACGATCCTCACTATTTTTATAATTTATTTCAATACTTAATTGAATTTAAGTTAAGTAGCTTAGGTTTAGTAAAGGGGGAAGTTATGGTTTATTTTATATTAATATTGATATATATTATGTCACAGGATATTCAACTTCTAATTCTATTCTTCGTAATTCTATGTTGTATTGCATTTAATTGAGTTCAATTAAACTCCAATTAAAACGCAACTACCGTATATAGGAACACGTTTTAATCAAGTTCATATCGCAACTATATTAAAAGTTATATTAAAATTTAACTGTATTAAAAGTTGTCACAACGATGGTACATCGTGAAAGTGTGCGTGTGTTCGTCCGTCAGTTCCACATATATGTTTTTGATTAAATTTGACGCTTAGATGCTCTGGGTTTTGGTCAAAATCCTCTGCATATTAATATTACCTAATTTGCATGATAATTAACAAATTACTCTCCATGGATACATATATCTAAACAACATTGGATTTTGATGAAATTTTGTGCATGGATGCTATGGGACAATGTGCAAACCTGATGCATCATATTAATTACCTAATTTGCATAATGATTTGTCAATTTTCGACTTTTCTACAGATCTCAAGTACTAATCATCACATTACAATGAAACTTGGTCCATGGATGCTCTATAAATTCACGAACCTGATTATTTTCGGGTAAAAATGTATGCAAAATAATTACCTTATTTGCATAATGATTAGCAATTTTTTGGCTTTTCCACTGATATCTCAAGTACTAATCATCACATTACAATGTGGTACATAGATGCCCTGGCATAATGTGCATAGTTTTTGGTTGAAATGTGATATACGGTAAGAACTGTTGCAGATAGGGACATGCAACTGGTGCAATAATTTTGTCTGACAAGATAAATGACCAAAATATCAAGTCATCATATATGGTCATTATTTCATTAAATATATATAATTGTTAAACCATAGCTACTTGGAACCCCCCAGATCATTGCTTGCAGTTATATTTAGTCCCCGTTCGGACGAAGTCCGAAAACGGGGACTTATAATTTGGTCTCCGTCTGTGCGTCCGTGCGTCCGTCCATCTGTCCAGAGTCATATCTCAGAATCCCTTGGACCGATTCCATTCATTCTTTGCATGTGCCTAGTACTTTATGTGGGACATATGCACATGCAGTTGTTTAGCGATTCGATTCAAAATGGCCGACTGGCAGCCATCTTGTTTTTTTAAAATGTTGTATTTTGGACATGCTTTGTCAGTTTTCATTCACTTGGTACATAGATTAGACATGTTAGGATACATGTCCATCACGATTTATTTCACAATTGGATCAAAGATGGCCGACTGGCAGCCATCTTGTTTTTTGAAAATGTTGTATTTTGGACATGCTTTGTCAGTTTTCATTCAAATTTAGTACATAGATCATACATGTTAGGATACATGTCCGACCATCTGTGAGTTCCTGAGTCTGTCCGTCCGTCCGTGCGTCAGTCTGTCCAAAGTCATATTTCAGAATCCTGTGGACCGATTCCGTTCATTCTTTGCATGTGCCTAGTACCTTATGTGGGACATATGCACATGCAGTAGTTTAGCGATTCGATTCAAAATGGCCGACTGGCAGCCATCTTGTTTTTTGAAAATGTTGTATTTTGGACATGCTTTGTCAGTTGTCATTCAAACTTGGTACATTGATTATACATGTTAGGATACATGTCCATGACGATTTATTTCGCAATTGGATCAAAGATGGCCAACTGGCAGGCATCTTTTTTTTTTTTATGCGGTATCTTGGACGTGCTCTGTCAGTTTTCATTCAAATTTGGCACATACATGTACTTTATACATGTTAGGATGCATATCCATGACAATTTGTTTCAAAATCTGGTCAAGGATGGCCGATTGACAGCCATCTGACTTTTTGGCCTTACTACTATATTTCCACAATTTATGTACCATTTTCTTTCATAATTGGCACATAAAAGATGGCCGAATGTTTTTATTTTTGGCCATATTACTACTACACTGAATACGTGCTTTGATGTAAATAAACAATCTGTTGTATACGCCACTTGGAACTCAAGTTTCAAGGACACGCTCGCGACAACCCCTCCGCTTTAATATGACGAGCACAAAGAGAACTTTCAAAAATTTAACGGGGACTGTGTCATTTTCAATGACTTGTTTTTAATGCTGTATTTGCTCTAATAGAAGCACATGTGCTAACTTCATGTCTCCAATATCCTTGGCACACAGGAGTTCTTTCTAATCGAAGTAAAAGGCGGAGTAAAAGTGCGCCACTAAAGGACAAAATATGAGAGGAAGCCATACTCTTGTGCTATACTTTTATAATACTGCGTCTTTTAACGATATATATTTGTTGGTCTCCTTTTTTTTCATTGTATTTTTGGTGGACTCATCAATGCGTGTAGTAATAATAGTGTCAGAATTTATGCTTTCGCAAACGTTTCAAAGGTCTGACATAAATAGACAAACAACGTAAAATCAATGAGACAAAGATAGGTAGGACATTCTCCCTATATCATCGTGCAACAGATTCACTAAACAACTGTTCTGATTTATAAACGATCAACATAGGATTTAAAGACACGTGCCAAAAAATTAAATGTAGCAAGTACTAACACTTTTTAAAGAACCAGATTCCGAACTAGTTCATGTTCACCACGTCGGCTTTCAGAAGAGAGAGAACCGTCGAGTAAGTGTTTCAAATGTTTTGAGAATCTGAATAATGTTTTGTAGAGGCCATATATTTTGTGTTACGTAAGAGGTAGCAATGATGTGACGTGAAAACCGAAGCGTCAGTCAAACAGTAAATTTACGCAGCACTCATACGTTGATAATTGTTTTTTAATTTCGCTGTCTAAAAATGTGTGAATTGTTTGGTGATTGGTGTTGAATGACGACTTCACACTTCTGTGATCTTTTCTTGCAATTTGATCAGTGTAATATGTGAGCTGTCAATATTTTGCAAGCAAGTAATTTTTAATGTGATGTTGTAATTATGACAATCACGCTGACTTCAATTTTGCTGTGTTTTGCTCTCAATTATTTTTGTTGTCCAATCAAACGCTTCCATTCACGCATTTGTCCCTGCCAGAAGGGACATATTTCATATGTAACTCAACCCTATACCACAAACTTGATAATATTTGTAGCTAATGAAGGGCTTAGACTGAGATTGAAACCATTTTTTCCACTTAAAAAATGTTATGCTTAGAAACATAGATGTACCAATAAATGATTTTAGGCGAGAAAGTAGCAGGCATTTCACAGGCACTTTAAAGAATCGTATACATTTGAACCATATTTGCTCTCATATAATCTGAAACATAAAATCATAATAACTCATTTCAGAATAAGCAGTCATGTATTCAAAATAGAGAAAGGTAGACATACCCAACTCAAAACACATTTAGATGACAGAGTCTTTAAGTAATGTTCCCAGATCAAAATTGAAAATGAAAAATTCCATGAAGAAATGTTTTATTTCTTCATGGAATGTTTTAGGTACCAAACAGAAAGACAAAAGTATCAATATTCCAGAAGAATTAAAAAGTGATGTTATGAGACAGACAGACAGACAGTATGCGGTCAAATCAAAACGATACTCCCGCTGTACTGTCTTCGTGCATACTTTGCAGTAACCTTGTAATAACATTATTATTATACATCTTTTCCTCCCAGGAATACATGATGGGAATGCCGAAAACCAAAAGTTTAGAATAGATTTAGCAAACTTCTTTGTGTGGGGTCCGGTCAAACCCTGCCATGTTTATACTTCGCCCATACCAACAAAGATGGAAGGGAAAGGTATATTAAGGAGAAAATTTCTGTCTGGCGTTGTCGTCGTTAATAATTGTTATTGTGTGTACAATAACTTTGCTAATTCTATTCCAAACTTCATCAAACTTGGTCACCTTATTCATTATTGAGCATGAACAACAGATGTCCTGTATGAAAATATCATGCTAGAATTGAGATAAATATTGTAAAATATTTTGACTGTTTCTACTTGATTGATCACTGGTGATACACATTCAAAGGTCAATGATATCAGTGGAAATATGCATTGTTGTCTGTGTTCAATGAAGCAAATCAGTTATCTTGTAATAATATGTTGGTAATGTATCTCCCAAATCCCATGGGAATACTATACTGGGTTTTAAAACCAACTCATGGAGAGATATTTTGCCAGTCTGATACACATTTGCAAACCTACCAATATAAAATCTTTACAGAAAACAAGATGTCAGAAAATCAATATAAGCACTCCTATGAACTGGGTGCCAAACTTTGATCAAGATCTGAAGCTAATAGAAAATCTGTTTAGTTCAAAGTTATCAGATCAAAAACAATACTTAATAAGCAAAGCGTTGCATCTACATTTTGAAAAAAAAATGAAAATTAGCAGGAATTTGTTTCAGCTATTAGAACAGAATGATAGAGCTTTTATAATACTAATTTGCAACATGATAGCTATTCATAGAGGGCGATTTTTACTTTTCGAATAATACAGTAGTCACACAATGAGCTGACATGTACGTGTTACCGGTGTCTGTGACTCTGTGACTAAAATTTGTTCCACTGATAACTCGAAATTTGGCACACAACTAATATATGATGAGTAGATGTGCTGATTAGATTTTGGTGCAATTTATGCATATTAATTATTGCATTAATTCATTTATAACTTAGTGGTCTTTGAAGTTTCTGAACAAATATTTGACTTGGGTGAGTAGCCTAATTTGCATATTGCGATTCCGTATTCTGTCGCGAAAAATAATGGTAATATTTCATTGGAAAGTCTGAAAATTTGCGAGTTTTAGTATATGATGATTTAATATGTCATGATGGATGATTAGAGCAGTTACAGCGACTAAAAATATTAGATATATGCCAGTATGGCAAGTACACATGCGTCACTTTTGTTTCGCACGCGATTCTGCAGTGTTCTCCCCAGGCCTTTTAAGAGTATCGGGTTTGATACTGTTCTTTTTATCCCTTATACTGTTTCCCTCAAGTTTCCGATCTGTTTCAATGAACGTTTTGTTTTATGTGGGCCATTGTTTTGCAATGATGAATCAGTAATTGGCATCAGACAGCCTGTTTTAGGTGGCTGAACAGAACAATACATGTGAAATGATCGATCCTAAATATTTATCTGGACACTCTATTCACCGGCAGGTCTGCGGATACTTCGGCCTATTTTCAAGCATGAATATAGATGGAAAACCGATGACTTTTTTCAGTATCGTTATAGAATTATTTACGATCATTCAAAATCATTCAAAATACAGTGGTCATATGCTGTTCGTTCAACACAGTACTACCCTTCACCGCTATTGCGACGCAACGAGCAGAGAAAAGGAAAACTGAATCCCCGCGTCTACACTTAATCCATGGATTTAGGCAAACACCCGACAGCAACAGCAAAGAAGTTTGTCAGTTTTATTCAAGATATAAATTTTCTGTTTTACGCATTGGAGCTACACAACGTGACAGAAAGCCTTCTGATGTGATCTTGTTTGTAAACAATCTATTTGCACACAACTCCCAGTGTCTTCTCCTCGAGCAGACAGTAATGTTTCACATTCGTTTTTGCATGGTTTCCATCTTTCTCAAATAAAACGAAGCAGTTGATTCCTATTTTACTCAATGTTTATTCTCGTTTGATATTTTTAAACAAAATATGCACTCATTAAAAAATTAGTAAATATGCAAGTTTTTGTTTTTGCCGAATGAGGACAAGGAAGACAAAATGGCAGTAGTTTTGTGTTGGGTCGATCTTCAGTTTGTATCAAAAGCATGTCTCACAAATGAGGTATTTTTTTCGAACGATAATTTGATAGCAACTAAAACAAATTTCAATCATTGGCATATGTAAGGGCTGAACCACTTACTGCCAAGGGCTCAAAGTCCGGATGAACACTAAACCGCAATTTTTCTAGGTATGTTGTACAGACTTTGCAGTTGTACGAAATAAAGAAAATAAAGAAATTCTAGTTCAAAATCAAATCGTTCGATTTTTGCGACAGACGTTCGGTGCGCGTCTTTCACGCAATTCACCTATTAAACAGTATCTTAACATTATTCGCCTTCTGCACATTGAGTGTGGGTTTCCTAATCTACTGTCAGGAAACTGGTGTTTGTCATCTATTTTGAAGGGCAATGCTAGATGTAAAGTCACTGCTGTGCATTGTAAGCTGCCCATTACTCCATCACTCTTGTTAGGAATTTGTGCACAGCTTGTGTTTTGAAGATTGGAGGACAGTGTTCTGGGCAATTTCAGTGATGTGTTCCGTACGTACCTCCACCCCTCTTTTCCGCTTCATCTTGAGACATCACAGTGCTTTGCAGCCAACCTCCCTACTCACTAATGGTGAATTTCATTTGTAGTGTTTTCGGGTTGTAGTACATACAACAGTTACTAGTGGTCTCCCCTGGCTCAGCCTTGCAAGAGATTTGACACCACTAGTTGTCAAAGGGGCCACTGATCTCATCAGTAGTAGTTAATTGTGAGTTTTAGATTAGTAATAAATACCCCCTACTGTACACAAACACCGTCTTTGTGTGAGTGCTATTGTGCTGTTCCCTCCTTAGCACATCCAGATTTAAAGATAGGGACATGCAACCAGTGTTATAGTAAAGGACAGGAACAAGTGTATTCAATACCAGGCGACCATATATGGTCATGTGACCTCATTAATATGCATAACTTTCATGTCAAAAGCACTGTTGCAGATAGGGACATGCAACCAGTGTTTTAGTAAAGAGAAGGAACAAGTGATATGTCTGAAGTATCAGATGACCATATATGGTCATATGACCTCATTAATATGCATAACTGTTTTAGATATAAACTTGTAACCAGCAATATAATGAAGGCATTGGACAACAGAAATGATACATATATCTGCAACAGTACTTATGCAGATGTTATAATAAAAATAAAATAACGTCAATAGGGAGGTATGTAAATGTGTCGAAATGGGCGTAGTGCGAGTGGTTAGTGCTAGTGCTAGTAGCACTAATCCGAAATAGTACTAGATCTAGTGCTAAAATGGCACTAGATCTAGCGCTAAAATGGCACTAGATCTAGTGCTAAAATGGCACTAGATCTAGTGCTAAAATGTGCACAGTGCGAGTGGCATTGTTATCGCATTGTCAACGACGTCGAATAATAGTAGGGACATCAACAACCACTTTCATATGCAAACTACAAACAGTATAAAACATCGGCAATATACACGAGATGTCCATAATAATACTTTCTTTATATGCCGTCGTAAATTAGCCATCCGAAAATCGCCTGGGGATTTCACGGCTGGTGGGCACTTATTTTGGGCTCAGAATTTCAAAAAATAATCATCAAATATTTTTTGAGGACTTCCATTTTCATCATTGAAGTATCTAACTAGTGTACGCAGACTTTCAACACCGTCAGTTGGGCCACCTAAGACGAAAGAAACTATTGCAGAATTAACAATAATAATTAATAATTCTTGTTGAATTAAAAAGTAGACCGCCTGCAATTTCATTACAATATCGCCCAGTGTCATTTTTCAAATACATTTGTTTTTATTTTATTGGTAACGAAAGTATATTCTCAACGAAGTTTCAAATAAAAACGAACAGCAAATGATTCTGGTTGCGCAATCCGGTCATGCTGCGTCTCACAATTGTTGAATATTATTCAGTAGTGATTATAATAATGCACAAAAAATAAATTCGTTGAATTGTAATGAAATTCAAATAAAATTCACTTAGTTTCATCGTAAGCAAATGATTCCGATCGCATATAAACGCTCGATGCTGTAGGGTATCCGCCATGTTTCTTTTGCATGAGTTACATACATGCAATAGGCTATATTATTGTTATTGTTACTCTTCTGACAGCTGACAGAAATTTTTGTTTGACCGTGTCCTCGCTATTCGAAGCCAAAATGGTGGTGTGGTTTTTGTATGGGTGAGCAGAAATTGGTGGCGGAAGTCTAACGACACTTGACAATATGATGAGCACTTGTCTTCCTTTGACGATTGCTCACATTCCCAGAAATTTCTTTCTGTTAATTTCGAAATGTTTTCCATTTTGTTTTGAAAGATGTCATCTCCACAGCTCGACGACAGTCGCCATTCAAACATCTCAACCCGAAAACCTCCCCCTAGCCTTGTTGCATCTTTTCATGCGGGGTCAAAGTTCCATTCCCATCTAGGGCACATGTCGCGACTTTCTCCAAGCACTCGTTCAGAGACATTAGGTGGATTATTCTTAGGACTTCTTCCATTATATTATCATCACAGCCCACTTTTTTTGCCATGGCAGAAATTGACACATCTGTTTCCTCTGTTGTACCGATGTATGATCCCGTGTCTGTTTCATTTTCTGAGTTGTACCACAGGGAGTTGGACAAACTTATGTATTTTAATAAATTATTAAATAATAAAATGTTATGTAACTTTTCTTTTATCTCCCCCCCTCCTGGTACGGTTGTGCTCATGCCACAGTCCTATAATAGGGTGTGTCTACATCGCGCATTAAATTTGCATATAACATTAGCGCGTAACAAAGATTGTGATAAAGGAAAGAGTGGTATAAACAAAGATCAGTGATTACTTGAAATCGATACCAGGAAGGGGGGGGGGGTAAAAGAAAAGTTATATAACATTTTAGTATTTAATAATTTATTAAAATACATAAAGTTTGTGATTGTACTCTGCTGTGGAGCTGTCACTTTTGGTATTGTATGCACAAAAAATTGCATCTTTTATTTGGTTATGATAGGAACCACGGTCTGATTCCTTCAGTAACATTATTTTTTCCTCTGACATAGTGTCCGTCTTTCCTTTTTACAGACCTCTGGTATTGTTGTATATAATATAAATCTTGGGATATAAAATAGCTGATGTGTTGTGTATGAATGGCGTTTGTTAAAATGAAGTACAGAGGAAACGAAATTGGTCTTCCCGAAATTGTTATTTGCATATTACTGTTAAGCTCCAGCAATCAATCAACATTAATTATGCAAAATTTATGTAAAATAAACAGTTAAAGTAAGACATGTGTTTTTTTAATAATATAAACCTAGTTTATTAGGTGTTCTACTCACAATGGAATTTTGAAATTTTCACTCAAGAATAAGGAGGTTTTCTGCTATATGAAAGTTAAAAAAGTGAAATTTCACCTCTAAATACATTTTCCCCTGCAACGCCACCTTTATAATAAGATCATATTAAACATGAATAAAAACAACTGAGAAGAAAGCTGAATAAGTTGTTATAACTGAATAACTTGTATTATTATACATCTGTTACCATAACACCATAAGTATTGCACTAAGTATTTTCATTCTACCATATTATGAAACGTAAATTTCAAATATGGAACAATTACAGGTATGAGCGTCCTCTAATAAATTACTCGCTACACAATGGTAAATACTCCCGCTGTACTGTCTTTGTGCATACTTTGCAGTATCCTCGGAATAACCTCATATTATTAATGATTAATATTCTAATCTCATCTGATATGCAGCACTTTTTGCTAATTAAGCAAAAAGCCATTCTAAGACTTGATTAAACATAGCTATTCCCTGGTATACTTTGTTTTGAACTTCAAATTGACAGTTGTCCTTTTTGTTGGGATTAGCCCTAATATTGGTGGCAAAGAGTGTTTTTTCTTGAAGTTACTCGAGGGGAACTTCCCGCAAAATCTCAGGGTTATGAATATTATAAAACAGCTGATATAATAATAATAATATTAGCTAATAATACTAATAATAAATATAGCTGCAAGCAGTGATGATGATGGTTCCCAGCTATGACAGTAAGGTATGGGTCAACTAATGTCAACTACCATCTACGACAGCGATATACAGCTAGTTGTTGGTCTCTATTTCAATTCTCAAAATACTAGATTAATGCCTGTCAGTGATATATAAAAGTTTGCATATTAATGAGGTCACATGAATATGTATGGTCATCTTATATTTCAATCGGATCATGTCCCTTCCCTTCTCTTCACTATAGCACTGGCTGCATGTTCCTGTCTACAACAGTATATGTATTAAATCTGTTGTCCAATGCCTTCATTATAATACTGCTTGCATGTTCCTATGTACAACCGTGCCTAAGATATTACAGTTATGCATAATACTGAGATCACATGATCATGTATGGTTGTCTGGTATTTCAGACATATCACTTGTTCCTTCCCTTTACTATAACACTGGTTACATGTCCCTATCTGCAACAGTGCTTTTGATATGAAAGTTATGCATAATAATTAGGTCATATGAAGACATATAACCATCCAATATATTTATGTTGTCCAATGCCTCCATTATAGTACTGGCTACTTGTTTTTATCTACAACAGTGCTTGAGATATGACAGTTATGCATGTTAATGAGGTCAAATGACCATATATGATTTTTATAAACAATCAGCTGATTGGTAGTTTGCATACAAGTGCATACAAGCCCTGCCCACTGTTGACTTTATAAACATAACAGTACATCATAAGCTTGGCTGACGAAGACAGTTTCCCCAACTCCACGTTTTGTGGAACAAAAACGCTCACCAAAATAGATTTGTGCAGATTTAATTATTTTTTTTGAAAACAGTGTTGTTCAGGTTGTGGTACTCAACCTTTTCGTGGTGTTTCGGCAGTATCCAAAGGGTGGGCGAAACAATATTCGTGTTTTCGCATAAATTTAAACATCTCAACTTCAATTACAGTTTCAACGAGGTCCTTCAAAACTATTTAGCTCCCAGTCTATTTTGTCATTTCCTTTGAAATTTTCAGGAACTATGGTTCTGGTCTGGCACATTCAAAGTGCGTCATGTGGATTTATTGTTTTGAGAAGAAAAAAAAAGTAATCACATTGACAATCGGCAGTTTAATTAAAAAGTGTGAAACTTTCAGAAGGCATTGTGAAAAAACTATTCAATGGAAATACTGCAAACGTTTGTTCTATAATCCCGGTGAACATATTTTTTAATCAAGTCAAACTGCCATTCGATAAACCTATGCGTACAGAAGTTAAATAATAGTTTTAAACACAATTTACCCAAAAACAGACATTTTTAACCCATTTTCGACACTTCTAGCAACCACAAAAAGATGTTTCATACTGTTGAAAAGCTGGCAAAATAAGCTTTCATAAGGTATATAACATGACAAAATTAACGTGTTTGTTAGTAGCGTAATTTATTGTTTAAAATTCTTATAAATCACAGTGCAAGTCAAGTTAGTTGTATTCCCTGTAGTCGAACAATTTAATTTCCTATGCTATAGTCTTGAATTTCAACTAAAATGAAAGACATAACATTTCACCCCGTAATGAAAATTTCATTGGAAAAATAACATATAAATATATTAAATATATATTTTAGCTTGTATGTTTTATTTTCATACTTATATTTTGTTCACGAAAGTTCTGTACTTGGTGGGTAACACATTAACATGCTGAATACTCCTGCAACTTTAAACTGTACTCAAAGTCTGTCATTGTTTTTAATTGACACTAACTAAAAACTGGACAGGGGAACTGTCATTGACAATGATTTTCTTCTTTTAAATTTTTAAATTTGAAATGGCATTCAAATAAATAGTGAGAAATATCCAAATACATATAAACTAATAAAATATTAAATAATACTCATTCAATTATTTTACCTCACACACTTTTATTTTATTTCCAGATGAAGAGACAAAAGATTCTGTGGATATACCGACTGATACCACTGAAGTAGAAACTGAAGATGTACGTTCTGTAGATATACCGTCTGACACCACTGAAGTAGAAACTGAAGATGTACGTCCTGTGGATATACCAACTGACATCACTGAAGTAGAAACTGAAGATGTACGTCCTGTAGATATACCGACTGACATCACTGAAGTAGAAACTGAAGATGTACATTCTGTAGATATACCGGCTGAGGCCACTGAAGTAGAAACTGAAGATGTACGAGATGTAAGTTCTGGAGAAAGCATTGCATTAATTAAGGTAATTTAGCTTTGTTGTACTTTACTGTTTCAATAAATATTGAGCTTGTGTAATATGAATAATAAATTATTATATTTCATATCTACTTGACATTTGTGTTGCATACCATATTTGTCACAGATATGCTATAATGTCTTTGGAGTGTCTGCTTTTAGGCTGCCCTCTATATATATTCTATTTTTTTTGTTTTTTCATGCATTTCAAAATTGGGGTACCGTATTCACTGTGGGGATGTCCAGTCATGAAGTTGTCTAATTTGTTTATTCAGAGCATTATTATAGCATTACTTCTATGCTGCATTAATTTAATATGTCAGGTGGATATGATATCATTTGCAGCTTATATGATATTCTGTCAGTCAGTTTGGTTTCAATCAATTCTCTATTTTATCTGATTTCTTTTGATGTTGTTGACTTTGTTGAGTGGAGCTTATCATATTAGTGATTGTCCATCAACTTTTTCAAATTCTTACACGTATGTACCTTGGAGGTCTACCTCTCTTAAATTTGTCCATTTCGTGATGATATCTTTAATAATTCTCCAATTTAGATAAATATTTTTGGTAAAAAGTGATATTTTTGACTTCTTGTTGAAATTCGCAAGTCCAATTGCTTTGATATTATACATATATGTATCTCAGGTGGCCCTCTCTTAAGTTTGCTTCATTTTTCTAATTGAAAATATCATTGCAAACAGAGGAGCTAAAATTTGAAACTGATTTTAACTGTAGATGTTGCAAATTTTGTTTGATTTTGTGTAAATTTTGTTTCCTTACATTGCATGTCATCTGCCATTTCTCAGACATGAACCAATTTCATTTAAACCATGATGCACATTCTACCTGTTTCTCAGATACACTTATACAGATTTGATTCAAATTTGATACAAATGCAAGTCACAATGAGTTGAAAAATATATACCAGGTATTGTTTTTATTTTTGGCTTTTGTAGCCAACTGCTGGCTGTTTTTGTTTATAAAACTTTTCAACCACTTCAAAGACATGCCTGGTCGCTTATATTCAAACTTGTCAGGCACATCACTCATAATGGGTTACAGAGCTACGGTAGGTTTTTGTCTGATTAAATTCAAAATTGACTAGTGGCCTTGTTATTTTTTTTCCTGTGTTCTTATCCATTTTATGAACATTAATTCACCAATTTTGTTCAAAGTAATACAAAGACAAGACATAATGATATAATATAGATGTTGATTTGTTTTTAGCTCCGCTGTCGACTTTGTCCGTAAATTTATAAATTTGGTAAAAAAAAACATCTTATTTGTGTTAAATTTTATGTATTGCATGTACACATTCATTCAGTGTCTGCACATTTATAATATCCACTTTAAAGATCCGCTGCCAACTTTGTGTGATTGTCCGCCGTCCATCGCCTGTGTCAATGTTTTACGTTTTCGACTTCTTCTTGAAAACTACAAGCCTGAATGCTTTGATACTTGGTGGTAGACCTCTCTCAGATTTGTTCATTTCATGTTGATATCTTCAATTCTCTAATTTTGGTAAACATTTTTGTCATTTTTGGTAAAAAGTGATATATTTGACTTCTTGTTAAAAACCAAAAATCCGATTGTTTTGATATTGCATATATAGGTACTACATGTAGACCTTTCTCAGCATTGTTCATTTCGTGATAATATCTTTAATTCTTTAATTTTGGTGAATATTTTTGTCATTTTTGGTAAAAAGTGATATTTTCGACTTCTTATTGAAAACTGCAGTCTGATTGGTTTTATATTACATATATAGGTAGTACATGTGGACCTCTTTCTGATTTGTTAATTTCATGGTGATATCTGCAATTACTTAATTTTAGTGAATATTTTTGTGATGTTTGGTAAAAAATGATATTTTCAAATTATTATTGTCAACCAAAAGTCCAATTGCTTTGATATTACATATATAGGTACTACATGTGGACCTCTTTCAGATTTGTTGATTTTGTAATGATATCTTCAATTCTTTAATTTTGGTGAATATTTTTGTCATTTTTGGTAAAAAGTGATATCTTCGACTTCTTGTTGAAAACTGCAGTCTGATTGGTTTTATATTACATATATAGGTACTACATGTGGACCTCTTTCAGATTTGTTCATTTCGTGGTGATATCTTCAATTACTTAATTTTGATGATTATTTTTGTCATTTTTGGTGAAAAGTGATATTTTTGAATTCTTGTTGAAAACAGAAAGTCCTGTTGCTTTGTACTATACATATTGTTCATTTTCTAATGATATCTTCTGTTCTTAAATTGAAATGTACATTGCTAACAGCGGAGCTATCTCAGCCGAAAAGCTGCTTGTTTATTTCATTGGTCTTTGACCAACTGGGGACAATTGACAACTTTTAAATGTGTCATCAACTGTATTTGAGGCATGTCTGTTACTGATGCGCATGGTAAAATGACATTATTTGACTGTGTAAACACTTCGTTATCTTTGCTCAAAGTAGGTACAAATAGAAATTCAGCATTTTGTTTATCTTTGGGCAAATATAAGTGGTCATTTTTGACCAGAAAATAAGTCAGTATGTCATTAAGCATTTCTCAGACATGTCTCGTCAGATTTTGTTCAATGTTGTACAAGACATAAGACATAATTTTGTTTGTCCAAATGTAATTAATGATGTTTAATGTCATATTTTTAGCTCTGCTGTTGACTTTGTCGAGCGGAGCTTATCATATGAGTGATTGTCCGTCGGCTTCCGTTGTTCGTGTCAACTTTTTACTTTTTCGACTTCTTGGAAACTAAAGATCTGAATGCTTTGATACTTGATGTATATGTACCTTGGGTAGACCACTTATAGACTTGTTCATTTTATGATGACATCTTCCATTCTCTAATTTCGGTAAATATATTTGTAATTTTTTGGTAAAAAGTGATATTTTCGACTTCTTGGTAAAAACCGCTAGGCTAATTGCTTTGATATTACATATATAGGTACTACATGCGAATCTCTCTCAGATTTGTTCATTTCGTGAAGATATCTTCAATTTTCTAATTTTGGTGAACATTTTCGTAATTTTTAGTAAAAAGTGATATTTCGACTTCTCTTAAATAACCACAAGTCCCATTGCTTTGATATTACATATATAGGTACTACATGTGGGCCTCTCTCAGATTTGTCCATTTCATGATGATATCTTCAATTATCTAATTTTGATGAATATTATTGTCATTTTTGGTGAAAAGTGATATTTTCGAATATTTGTTGAAAACAGCAAGTCTTATTGCTTTGATACTTATACATATTGTTCATTTTCTAATGATATCTTCAGTTTAATTGTAATGTGCATTGCTAACAGTGGAGCTATCTCAGCCGAGAGGCTGCTTGTTTATTTAGACCCATAATAAGGTAGCAGTTTTTTACCTGCTTAAAAATAAACACGTTATGAACATTATCTACTGCTACTATCCTAAAGGACACTATGCAGTCGATGCCATTATTATTCTATTATGCCTAACATTTTTGTCTTTACAGTGTGTTGGAATGACTTATAAATTACTGTAATGTACATCCTAGGGATATAACTTGATTGCAAGGAAATAAACATCACAGATTTGTTTTATCACTATTCTTTGAATTCACATAAAATTACAATTTACGTCTACATTTTTACGCAACTTTTGTGTCACCTAACTAAAATTAAAAATCCTCACTCTCGTGAAATTACTGTCTTCCTCTTGCTGACATATTGTCACATTTCACTTACAGCCAGAGTGTAGTGCACTGATTGTTGGATTAGAATGGTGGCCAAAAAGATTTGATCTATCACTTTCTATGATGCATAAAGACATAGCTGTCACAGTGAAACAGGGAGTAAATAAAGTGTATGCTACAGCTCTGGTACCAACAGAAGATGAAATAGAAGATGCAAGAGACCATGGAGTAGAGCTGATTCTACCTCGGGTGGAACCTGAACTTCGTGTTACTGATAACCCCTCAAATGAATGGCTCTTAAAACATGATAAGTTCTTTCCAGACCTCAAGAATTACCAAGACATTGGTATTATAATCGGCCATGTCCACAACACTAAGACTATACATGCTGCTAGATCTATTCAGCAGATGGTATTCCCAAAAGCCAAACTAATAACTGTATATCACAACATTCCAGTAGGATCAGCAGATACAGAAATAGAAGTCTTGGAATATGCTGTATATTCTGATCTTGTAATATCCGTTGGTCCAAGGGTATTTCAACATATTGACAATAAATTGAGAACTCTGCCTAAACCAAAGAAACATATCAGCTACCTGCCTTACATTGATGATGTCGCCATCAGTTCAGACAAAACTAAACCAGAACTAGAAAAGGGAATAGAAATATTGTCTGTATTATCAAATTTGAAGATAACTGATGAACTGAATGCAGTTAGCTGTGCCATGCAACAGATTGCCAATAAATATGAACATGATGTCAAAAAACCCATTTGGAAGGTTTGTGGAGTTTCTGACATAAATTCTGAAAATCTGCAACACCATTTGGAGAGTAATATATCTTCTTCACATTTGAAGGTTGATGTCTACTCTCATAAGACTTTAAATAGCGTCCTCCAAGACGTGAAACAATCTCACCTTTTTCTTCATGTCCCTGGAAAAGATCCACATGGTGTCCTTGCTCTGTCAGCAATAGCAGCTGGTGTTCCTACACTTATTAGTTCTAATACAGGAGTTGCTAACTTTCTCCAAGACTTACACTGTGATTGCAGCAAGTTCATTGTGGATACTGATGCATGTGCAACTGAAGCAAAGACTATTGAGGAGTGGGAAAAAAAGATAATGACAATTCTTTCTGACTATTCACAATCACTCGCCAACATCCAGAATCTAAGAAGTGTTTTACTCCACTCTATGAAAGAGGGCGATATATCTGAATCACACAATGAAATCATCACTTGGTGCCGTCATCAAACAGGTGAGGTTTAATTTATGCATTACTTTTATAATGAAAACAACCAAAACACGTCACTGTGTATAATGCTGCTTTGGGCGTACAAAAATGTATGTACATGCGTATAGTTTTGGATGAATGCTAAAGTACACAATGGGAAAATGCTGTCCTTTTAGTTGCCTTCATTATAATTTTTTTTGACCAAATTCCACTTAGGTATAGGTAAACACCCATCCAACATGGTTTCTTTGACCTAAATATGAAATATAATCAGATTGGTAATCATTCATGTGTTGTCTAGCTTTGTTAAGTAACTGGTACACCAAATTGAGTAAATATTAAGAGTTAGAACCGCATGGGGGGGGGGTGATTTCGCTGCATAAATGTTTGATGGCACCATATAGCACATTATCAACTTTATTTTGAGAAAGACGCTTTGCAGGAGGTATTTAACCTATGAGGTCACTTGTTTTAGTTATAAGGTAAATCATTAAATGATTAAAAATACTTCAATATCATTTCACCTAGTTTTGAGTATAAATCAATGTGAATCTCAGAACATTTTTAGTGGTCAGAATTTTAAATGCAAATGAGGGAGTGTGCAAGCAGGCAAGTGCATGGAGGAAAATAAATCAGAAATTTTACGGTAAAATAAACAAGCGGTTGCAAAATTAGGTGGGAAAAAAGTAAATGAAAAGCAGAATCAAGCAGGAACTGAGTACTGTAGAGTCATGTATGGATTTCTTTAATTATTCATAATTGCTAAAACATAGCCATTTGAAATTATATTTTGAAATGCCGTACTTGTTCTATTAGAAGCACATCAGCTAGAAAACATACTTCTCAATAATTTTGCATACAATGAATATAATTGATAAGTTGAAATATAATAATAATAATGTGAAATTAAGATGTGCTTATATAGTAAATACAGTACTCCTTATTTGTACTTCATGCTATCAATACACGTGGGAGTTTTTACTAAGCTTTCTTTGATTCAGGAGTGCTTTAACTGATCAAATGGATATTTGGCATGTAGTAAATATAATTTTGTTCAGTCAAATGACTTTGCCACCATCTTTGAAATTCACTACGTTCAATTACCCACCATAGACTCCGGTCAGTCAAAATGACTATTTTGAACTGCAGGCATTAATCTGCGATTCAGTCAATGACTGAGAAATAAATCTAGGCCAGGGAAAACCCCATGACCTCAAGCTTTTCGCCTTCCTCCCTTCCCGCTAGTTCACTGGGTACCGGAGAAAACTTCGACAGGTGCACATCTGCATATTGACACTGGTCGCATACAATTGGCCAACCAAGGCCTGGTTTCCACTTCTGTTGGAAATGCTAGTCGAAACACCAGTAGTGCTTCTGGACATACCAAACCTGCCGTCCCAACTGGATGGCGCACTACCAACGAATGGAGGCTCTCAGTAGACTCGCACAGACAAAAGTCTTGTCTGAGCGGGCTGCCAACATCCTGGCCAGGGAGAACAGGGATTCCACCAACGCAGCCTACATTTCTAGGCTGCGAGCATACACGGATTGGTGTAGTGGAAGGGAGATTGATCTATACCATCCCTCTATTGGCCAGGTAGCAGGCTCATCTTCCACCTGTTTGACGAAGTGAGTCTGTCCTACGCAGTGATCATTGGCTACAGGTCGGCCTTGTCCAGCATCATTGAGAGCGCTTTGGGAACAAGACTAGCCGATTGTCCTATTATTAGGAGACTGTTTACTGCTTTCCTAATCAGAGGCCAAGACCCTGAACAAGGGAACCACCCCACTGGGATTTGTCAGTTGTGTTGTCCACTCTAAGCAGACCGCCCTTTGTGCCTCTCCAATCAGCACCACTCAAATGTTTGATGTGGAAAACAGTCTTCCTACTGGCCCTCTCCTCAGGTAGGCGTCTGCCGATCATCATCCCCCGGCTGTCAAACATTGCCGGCCCAGAGGATCAGGAAGAATTGCTTTTCGGCCCGATTCGAAAAATGAGTTGCTACAAAAACCGTACTAGGGATTAGAGACGGGGTGCCAAACACAAGTTTTTTGCGTTGCTGGCATGCAAGACAAGCCAGCCTTCCCGACTACTGTGACTGTGTTAGAAGTCTATAGTTCCTCAACACAGAACTTGCAGAGACACCAAGTACGAGCGCATGAGGTCTGTGCGATTGCTAACTTACTAGCGCTAGCGTCAGTCGCCCCCCTTGAACTTTTACTGATGGCAGGCTTCTTGAGAATGCAGAAAGTTTTTATCAACTACCACCAATTTTGCGACCAGATTTCTACCTTCGGCACCCCCTGGAATTACCAGGTCTCGCTTTCGGCCTATGCCTTCATGCAGAACTGTTTCGGTCTCTTTTTCAAGCTACTAGTACTGACCCTAGAAGGGTCCGGGGTCTAGCATTCTCGGGCACATTGAACCCTGTCACCATGGCAGCATTTTGGCTCTTGCTCCGGGGACGGCACAGGCAAGATGAGATACTATTTTCTGTATTTGTCTTAACTATGTGGTAGCTTATTACAGGAGAGCATTATCCAGGACTGGGACACACTTTTCATCACTTTCTGTTTACTTGGAAACCTGCCACCTATCGGCGTCTGACTCTGCCTACAGTTCAAAATAGTTATTTTGACTGACCACAGTCTATGGTGGGTAATTGAACGTAGTGAATTTAGGCAGAGGGTTCTCGGAACCCGCCTATTCACAAAGTTCATACCCACTATAGACCCCCCCCCCAACCACCCCACTTTTTCCGTAGCGTTGGCTTAGTCCTCGGCATGGAGAAAGAAAAAACCCAATTGAAGTATTTAGCCAATATGGCTTACCAGAGTCTATGGTGGCACATCATTTTATTTTTCTTATCAGAATTAAAATGGCCAACTGGCAGCCATTTTGTTTCAATGAATGCAGCTCTAGTGCCACATCTCTGCAATGCTTTGACTGATTATGTTCAATTTTTATATATTCTTTATACATCATGTCATAGATGTACAAATATATCCACAGGCCACTTCTTAAATGTATTTCATGATGAGATTTTATGAAGTTCCGATGCCAACAAAATCCAACTTCACATTTGCTGTCTAGTATTTTACAAAATCAGACGTGCTCATTGCTTCACACACACAATTGTAATTCGCACTGCTTCATAGCCATGCGATGAGTGTAACCCAACAAAACGAGCAAAATTAAAATTCTCCAGATAGTAAATGTAATTGTTTTGTCAGTTATTGATCTTGGTTTGCTTGGGAAGCTACAAACAACATTGTTTTGAAACATTTCCGACGCACCCAGACTTCAAGTCGCCGAAGTGACTAACCACTTATGTTCACGGCGATAGTGAGAGTATTATTTGCATTCAAAAAATGATTTCTTTCTTTATGGAATGTACTCTAAACTTTCAAATGCCAAAGTCAAAATAACATTGAATGTCATGTAAGTTGGTTAATTTTGCAGTGCAATATCACTTGTATCTACAACAACCCAAGTTTAATTTGTGCGTATAATTGTCAATGACAATGCAATGTTTATTCACCACCACTAGCAATGTTGATTTTTGCATCCCTTTTGCTCGAATGACTTCAAACAATTTGAATAATAAACAGTGAATAGATCCATGGTTACTAGTAACCGTGATAGATCAGACTTTTTTCCATACTGGCTATCCGGAAAACGACAACTAATGTATATACAGGAATTATTCTTTATAATGACTAATTCATACTATTTTCAACGTTAGTGTTTGTTAGTTGGGCAAATCAGTTGTTGTTCCGAAGTTTTCAAACTGTCTGAAAATCACTCGGTACCGGAAATGGCTGCGCCGACTTGTTTTGTGTCAGCATTCTCAAAGCCGGACTGGAACAGGAAGTTGGTTAGCGTGGGGGAATACAAAGGTGTTAATCTGAAAATTCATTGTCTATTCTTGCTTGTGATTGGTCCAGGCAACGTTTGGCGATCGTGATGTAGCTCTGTCTGTAAGATTGTGTGTTGCCTGTTTTCGAGAAAATAAAACATCCGTTGATCAAATTATCGTAATTTTTACTTGTACCATACTATTTAAAAGAACGTTTGTGTGTTTTAATTTCACAAACAAATAAAAACGTTTTTTTTCGATAATTTTGAACTCTGGAAATCACTCAAGGCTGCAAATGGTTGAATGCTTGCCTACGAATGAAAAAATTACCATATTTGTTTGTTTGTTGAATTGTGCTATTTTCAAGAAAGTTGGCATGTTTTAATTTGGCAAGTTTATTTACGAAAGTTTTTTTTTTTAAATGTCTGAAAACTATTCTGTAAGTGTGTCTTGGGGTCAAACTGGTGTCATATGTTAATCACCTCACCGCTACGTGAATTATGATTTTTTATTGGCCAAATACCTTTCGGTGAGAAAAAACGTTCTGTAATCTGGAAACATGCATTTTTAGCACCACAAATTTGATGACCTCAAACTATTGCAAAATAAAAACGGAATTGTATCTGGGCCACCAATGATAAACCGTACCATGGCAGAATGGTTGGGCAAGTGCGTATTTTTCCCCAGACAGGCAGCGAGAATGAACCGAGACACTGTTTACAAAACACTTTTTGTCTCGAAATCGTTTCTTTCTCGTTTTTATGATTCAACCACTCAAATCATATCTCAGATAATGACCTCTCAAAATATAATTACCGTTTTTGTTCTAATAATTCAGCCACTCCCAATGTTTTTTTTTCATGGTTTCATGACCTTAGATTAGCCGTTGAAAGCCCGTAACAGGGTGTGTAAGCACGTTACCCTTTTGGAAACAAGCAATTGTGGCATTTTCATCTGCCGATTGGTCTTAATTATAGCTAGCCAATTACTTTAATCTCAGACAACAAATAATTATTAGTTGTCTGAGCTTTAATTTATTTGTTTCCAATAGCTTCGTACTTATTTCCCAGAGATGTTATATAACTGTATTTCACGCCAAACATCCCGATTTCGTTGATAAACAGGCTTGAAAATCATTGCCGTCTATGAGTCTATAATTTTACATTTTTAAAAAGCTTGAACTCAGAATGGGGCACAGTATGAATTTTCTCGATGGCACAGAATGAGGGACGCAGAATGGTGGCACAACTAGGTGGCGCACAATGCTTATTTTGGGAAATGCGCCGGTGCATTCCAGCGGCGCAAAGTACCGATTTTGATCTCCTCACTACCCCAGACCATTCGTCCCAGACGAATGGTCTGGGGTATCTCCTCACATACCTCCATGCCTTGACTAACCAAGTTTAAACTTTACACATACATCAGACTTCATGTCAGACAGACACATTTGCATTTTGTCACCAAATCCAAAACGACTGACTGGCAGCCATCTTGTTTAAACGAATGCACAAATCCTTATCTCATACATGTTAAATTGATTGATATTATTGCCTCGGTAGTCATGCAATATTTCATGTGTATAATACAGGCATCTCATAGAAGGGGTTTATCTGACTAAAACCTACCACTCCAAACCATCTGTAGATATATATTTTACAAAAATTCTTACACTTTTAAAACCTTTCAGTGAGTCCTGTATACTATTTTGCATAAAATTTGTAATGAAAAGGGGACCATACCCCTATTTTTAAATGGAATAATCTATAAAACATTTGTAATGGAAAGGGGACCATACCCCTATTTTTAAATGGAATAATCTATAAAACATTTGTAATGGAAAGGGGACCATACCCCTATTTTTAAATGGAATAATCTATAAAACATTTGTAATGGAAAGGGGACCATACCCCTATTTTTAAATGGAATAATCTATAAAACATTTGTAATGGAAAGGGGACCATACCCCTATTTTTAAATGGAATAATCTATAAAACATTTGTAATGGAAAGGGAACCATACCCCTATTTTTAAATGGAATAATCTATAAAACATTTGTAATGGAAAGGGGACCATACCCCTATTTTTAAATGAAATAATCTATAAAACATTTGTAATGGAAAGGGGACCATACCCCTATTTTTAAATGGAATAATCTATAAAACATTTGTAATGGAAAGGGGACCATACCCCTATTTTTAAATGAAATAATCTATAAAACATTTGTAATGGAAAGGGAACCATACCCCTATTTTTAAATGGAATAATCTATAAAACATTTGTAATGGAAAGGGGACCATACCCCTATTTTTAAATGAAATAATCTATAAAACATTTGTAATGGAAAGGGGACCATACCCCTATTTTTAAATGGAATAATCTATAAAACATTTGTAATGGAAAGGGGACCATACCCCTATTTTTAAATGAAATAATCTATAAAACATTTGTAATGGAAAGGGGACCATACCCCTATTTTTAAATGGAATAATCTATATAACAATTGTAATGGAAAGGGGACCATACCCCTATTTTTAAATGGAATAATCTATAAAACATTTGTAATGACAAGCTAATATAAAACGTGTTACAAAGTGATGTGGCATTTACCATTTCGTTGAATTACGATTATTTCAACAATAGCCTTCATCTGAAATGCAGAATGATGTATCATATCCATTTGCTACCCTTGTATCGTTGAACTCCCATTCCACAACAATGAGCATGATGCACATGTGCTTAGGATGCTGTCATGGTCGTTACGATCAACAATAAAAAAAATATTTCCTTCATGACCCGGTGTTCACACTTTCACTCGCATAAATACTGCTACTGATATCTGGCAATAGTAAAGATAATAAATTTGAGACGATGCATCACTGTGTGCGAAAACCTGATGACCGACCACAAAAACTGCTAGATGCCGACTAATGTACATTTCACGAGGCCGGTTAGACGGAACTTGTATTATCTAAAATAAATATGTTTAGTCATTTGTTCTCATACTGTTAGCGTGACTGTAAAGGCTAAATGTAGTAGTCACGTTAAAAGAATTTAATTTTAGAGAAAACAAAAATTGTCAAGCTATGACCCGGAATGTGGGCACACACTTAGGGAATGAATTTGCTATTTTCTTAAACAACTGTAAAAAGCCATGAAGAAGCCAGTAAATTAATTCGTACTGCATCACATCGGAAACTCTGAAGATCGTCTGATCCAAGTCTCATTCCTGTTACATTTACCATCATATGCTGCGATATTTCCAGAATACGCTTTTTATCACCAAGTAACAGTAACAGTAAACATTACTAAACACAGTATTCATATCATTAATAAAACATGGCTAGGGGTATTTCTGGCTCGTACTCGCTATCGTGACTTTTTAAATTTGCGAACGCGATGTGATGATGAGAAAAGCATTAGGAACTTCATAAATGTTTTTGGAGATTAGACTCCAACCTGTTTCAACGTGGCATGACATAATCGACCTGTAAGTTTGAGAAAACGCGTCTTTACCTGAGCTTGGCTGGAGCTGTTTACTACAGCGTGACTTTCAAGGAAATAATCCCTATTGTTTAGAAGCGTATTTATACCTGGGCCTTTAACTTCAAACCATCCCTGTTAACATGTAGCATATTTGAGATTTTTGATAACAAATCTACATTATTGCATCACTCTAAACATGAATAGAACCACATGCATGTCATCCATTTTGTTTTTGTAAATACATAACTCTCACACTGTCCTTTGCATGTTTTCCTGGGTGAAATTCTTTTTCACAGAGCCCAAATTAATAGGGTGTAAATCATGGCATTGAAAGAGCTGCTCATGCATTGACCAATCACATGAGCACTCATAAACACCAACAAAATAGTTGCTTACCACTAAACACAAAGGAACGTTTATGTAAGCAGAAATTTTCATATGCTGGCTTCCCATTGCTATGTTTACGAATTGGATCTTGGCATGTGCCAACATTTTAGATACTTTTTTGTCAGCAGTTGCGTTCACGTTAGTTGGGACCCACTTGAACCCACTCGGCTTGTGTCCTCATTCGTCGGTCTGTTAATTGACCCAAACATGGAAAACGATAAGCATATAATAGTAATTCCTATAATGAAATTAAATCCATTTGCTGTTATGGTAGTTATTATGAGTCATCGTGCACATGTACGACAAAGATGATTTTTTCACGTTGATGTCGCATTGCAAGAAAAAAACAGTTGCAGCAGCACATAAATATACGTTGCTGACGACAGTTTGCATTCATTTCATTCATTACAACATCTGACCATATACTAGTATAGCTACACTTCTCTTCATCGTTATGTCATATCAGTATAAATCTTGGCAAGCACTGATTTCTGGTCGACCGTTCACAAACACATTTTGGCATGTGTCGAAGTTTCGGCACATGCTGAGATCTCATGTGTGTGGACACAATTGGGTCTAGTCGATATGCAAACATATCAGATTAGCTTAAAAGCCCATACTAGGTGTATCCTAGCCAAGACCAATGTGTATCTACTGTATTTGCCATGTTGAATTGGCTTCTTAGGTGACTATAAAGTAGAAGTCTTTAAGTTAAATCCTTTGAGTTTAATTTTAACATCATGTATTTATTTATTCATGTGTTTTCAGTTGAAGCAGAGGCACCCAAGACGATGTCAACACAGCTTGGGACGGAGGCTTACTATCAAATTAAGGAAAGTATGTAGTTATTATGTTTTGGTTTTATTCAAATAATGTATATAATTCATTACATTGCCCAAATCATTAGATGAAAGGAAACGTACATGTATATAAGTGTGAATGTCTGTTCTCGTTGTTTTTTTTCTTGTGGTAACAATAATGTACTGAAACATTTTTCATTAGTCCCTGAAAGCCGAGACTTGATATGTTTTTACCTCTGTGTGCATGCGTCGATGCGTCTCAATGGATTTCTTGAACATGCCTGGTCCGATCACATTTAAACTTAACGTATACATCTTATATCTTGTGCAACCTACATGTATGTACGTCCATTCATTTCATAATCTGATTCAAGATGGGTGAATGGCAACCGTTATTGTGTAAAATCATTAAAATTCAAGCATTTCTACTTGCTCTGTTCCTTTGGTACTTTGTATGTAGGGACTTTGGGTGGACCTTTGTCAGATTTGTTCATTTTGTGACGATATCTTCAATTCTCATGGTGCACATCGTCAACACTTATTGTATAGGATCCCAATGCATGTCTCTTTGTTCTTCTGGTTTGGTTTTGTGATTCAAAATAGCTAACTGGTGGCCATTTTTTTTTATACAAATGCAGTTCTGGACTGATTATTTTCAAAATTAAATTAGTCTGTCACACATTTGTTTTGGCCAAGTCGCAGTTGTTTTTAAAAATTCATCAAATTGCCATTCATAAACAAACTTATTAAACTTGGGATGTACATTGAACTTTATGGGACCTTACTGCACATTTATTTGTCAGATAGGAATCCAAATTGCTGACTTGTGGCCACTGTGTTTCAGTGATTGCAGTTTTGGAGCCATATCTCTGACATTCTCTGATTTTCATGTTCAAACTTTATTTATTAAACCTGGCAAGTAATGGGGACTATGTAATGCAATTACTTGTTCAATACGTTTCAAACTTGGAAATAACCATGTTGGGGTTCGGGTCTAATATGATATTGGAATGTCTTATTTGCATATTGATTTCAGATACAGTCAAACCTTGGTATATAGCATCTATTTAAGGGAAATGGTCTTTATATAATAGTTGTCCAGAAATTAATGAGGTACTTTCACAGCCAAACTTTTCATATTTGACATGACATATGGCCTTGTGTTATTTTATATTTGATGATTCTGTGATTACTAAATAGAATTAATTTTGTTTTGTTTCTATTTAGTAATTTAGTCTATTTAGTCTATTTACAAAGTTTGGCCATAGACCTCATTTTCAAAAACGATCTTCCACAACCTGTCTTTGCCATATCAGAACCATTCGTCATGTCACACATATGTATAGTCAATTTGTGTCTACAAGATGGCTGAATGGTGGCCATTTTACTTTTAAAAAACATCAAAGTCTAGCATTTCTGCCATTCTTGAATTTCATTTTGATAATTGGCATGTATTTATCATAAGTCATGATGCAATATCTCTGACTCATTGCCATTGTAGTATAAATGAACCATTATCAACATTTTCACCATTTTAATTTCTGGCTTTGTTGATGGATTTTGATTGAATACTAAAAGCTGGCTGGAGCTTTACATTGCTTGATCAAATGATTGTTTTGTAGGACATATGCACTTACTGTATAAACTCAAAATAAAAAAGTAACAATGAATTGTTGTTTAATTTTCAGAGAATGTCCTAATACGTGTGATGCTTGACGGTTACCAAGCAACCATTCTTGCAGCCAGCCAAGTGTTTAGAAAGATGACTAAATATGATGACATGCCATTAGTTAAGAAACATTTTGATGAAATTGGATCACTGCAAGTGACAGACTTTCGAATTGATAGTACCCAAATTTGGCTAAATGTAGAATGTCATAGAGAGGAATCAGCTGACCAGTTGTGGAATTCCTACAAGTGTGGTAAACTGACTGATGCGTTTCAAGGAGATATTGTGACTGAAGATGTACTGAAGGACTGTGGTGTATCAGAAATCGTCTTAAAGACCACTATAGAGACCTGGAATTATGAGAAGTGCTTGCTGGATTTCAAGTACAGAGATTTAGATGGTGAGTAAATTTTTAATATTGTTGACCAAATTGTTGTGTTGCTGCTCACTGTACTATAAAATCAGTACTCACAGAAATCCTGACAAAATTGTAATTGCATTTTGTTTTTTTTAAATATACTTGCAACCACAGTGTGTGCCACCCAAGTTGTTAATACATGAACAATATATGCCATATTTTGTTTCTGTTTCAAAATACAACTTAAGGTAGAGATGCACTTTATTTGTGAATTTCAATCAAAAATAGTTTTTTTCGTTTTTTATATAGATTTTTATCTAAAGAACATTCTGTGAAAATTTGACCAATGAATTCTTATTGGAACACCGTTAAAATTGCTGTTTATTTTCTGGTTAAAAATAAAAAACACTCACACGTGGCAATGTTTATGTCCAATTGCCTAATTTGCATGAGTAACCAAATAACAAGACCTTGATTGACAATATGCAAATCGAGATTGTACGGGTCATAGTTCATTCAATTCACGCGCATGTGCAATTATTCTCAAATCAGTTCTCGCTCGCTAGCAAACCAAACATTATATTTCCTCAGCGTTTTTTCTTAATTGTTATCATTACATTATGCGTGGTGTGAAAAGAAAGAGAGGTAGAAAGAAGATTCAGATGATTTCTATGTCGGAAGATGCAAAAGCTACACTGAAGGCATCAGCCCACCGAACGAAAAACAAATCGATGTGAGCGTCCAAACATGACTTTCCCTGAAGGCATGAATCCGAGTTTCTGATTGACTGAGAGATTTTATTTTTAAATAATTGTTCTCAAAAAATAAACTGAGCATGTCAAGAATAATTAAACATTGTTTACAGTGATAACTGCTCATAGTCGAAACGAAGCTTACCCATTCACGCTTGTCACGATAAACATCATACTCTTGAATAGGCGTCAATGACTACGGTAAAACTTAGACTCTATTTTAGGCATTAGGAATGATTGAAATGACGCCAAAATACACCTTAAAAGTCCCATTTTATTTTTTTTCTAAATCCCATCCCGAATTTACGGCAGAGTCTGGTCCCTCAAATAAGGGACACGTGAGCTTTGATTCTAACCGGATATATTGCACTGGGTCGGGGAGATACAAACTTTTGTGTATCTTTTGTCCAATGGGTACCTGTACTTCGATCATTCGCAAGTTTTGCTTGGTGGTGCGAGACAGCTTTGTTTGTAACCGGACGAACTCCGTTTAATTCAATAAAGCAAACAACTGACAATGCTAAAATAAATTGCAAAGGTACGCTAAAATTAATTGAAAACAAGCAAATAATTTCAATGAAAAATAAATCACAGAGAGAGGTAACTTGATACATTGCGGTAACAACTCTTTTGACGCGCTGACCGCTTCTCCACGTCTGATGTTTTGCTTTCCTTGTCATAATACTTACTGATTGATGATTTTGTTTTGATTTTTGAGTTTTTTAGCCTGCAACACGGCCACGACCTTTGCTTTTTCCGTGAAAAATGGGGAAGTTTACGTAAATTTGACGGACATTCCATTTTTTTAAACTACCGAAGCACACTGTTTAGCACTCCTATTTTTTTCATTTGCCGATTTCTATTCAGAAAAATTCGACCGCTCGAAAATGCACCTTAATTTTGCACTCTTAAAACATGTCAGATTTCCAACACTAATTATTTAAAACCGGTCGAAATTTTAAAACTTTTACGTTAGGAGCTAGAGCTCTCTTCTTGCAGGCGACCGTCGCCGGTAGTACAACAGCATGTTTTGTACGTACATCCGTGCGCTGATTGTCTGCGACTGTCTTAGAAAATCCCTGAATAAGGCGTTGCCAAAATCGGAAAAATAAAAAAATGCCTCCTTAAAAAACGAACATAATTCAAATATTTCTTTTAACAAATATGTTGCAGTGGGAAAAAATGGGATTGGAAACAATGAACAAAACTTCTGTGCCTCGCGTTTCGATTCTAGGATTACGCGATTATTCATTATTGTGCGTTCGCTTCCTGGAGTTGGTTCTCAATACTACATAAAAATCATCAAGGATAAATAATTTAATATCCCACTTTGTACTCTTCACGGTAAACCATAGGCTCTGAAATACTCGTAGATTTTTATTGAAAATACATCGAAGAGAAGCCATGATGTTTTGATCATGATAAAAGGTCACCTTCCTAGGACCGCCCCCTGTTTAATAATTCATGAGATGACGTCATATTTACTGGGCATTGCCACGTGTTTTTACCGACCCCATCAAAACACTGGTATGAATGACGTGTTTCTGATTTATATATTCAAGAGCAGTTGTTCTGGTCCAACTATTTTACATAACATGTCTATGTCTATACGTCAACTTTCAATTTCAATAGTCTAGAAAGTATGACAAAGTATGACAAAGTATGACAAAGCAGTAAATCCCGGTTTAACACGCAAATATGCAAATTAACCTTTTTCTCGTCTTCTATTTTTGGTGAATTCATGGGTTTTAAATTAAAATAGCTGATAGACGCTTTGGCCATTTGCCTCGAAATTTTCACACATTATTGACAAGGTGTTCCCCCTTCAAAATGCGTCCGGACAGTTTATTACGGCGAGTGGAACAAAAATAACAAGTCCGCAATTAACATGGATATATAAATTATGCAAAAATAGAAAAGAGTGAACTTTGAGGTCATGCTGTGCGACTTTGAAAGTCGTTAGAGAGATGAGTGGACGCATTTGAATTAGTAGTATACCAAGGTATCCAGGGATGTAATTTTACCCACAAATGGACTTGAAGTTTTTAAGCTAATTTTTTTTAAACCACTTTTGTCCAAAAAAGCATATTTTTTACCCAAAATCAAAAACCCATTCTGGATATTTAAAATAAAGACAAGTTTTACAAAGTTTGCATAATAAGCTTTCAGAAAATATATAACATGTTGGATATATAATACCATCTTCATTGTCTAATTACTCAATTAAAAAGCAAGCCAAATAAACTGCATCTCTACCTTAATTTGCATGAGCATAGTCAATGTGTTTTTGTCCAGCTGCATTGTGGCCACTGTGTTCAGTGATTGCAGTTTTGGAGCCATATCTTTGACATTCTCTGATTTTCATGTTCAAACTTTATTTATTAAACGTGAGAAGTAATGGGGACTATGTAATGCAATTACTTGTTCAATATGTTTCAAACTTGGAAATACATGTAACCATGTTGGGGTTCGGGTCTAATATGATATTAGAATGCATCTAACTGTGGTAATGATTACTGTCAAAACTACATGACCCTTAGGAAAAATTGGATGTTGAATTATCTTTCTCCTATGAATATGAGTCCCTTTTCATTTTCATTTTAAATACTATGTGTGTGACACAGATCGTATGGACGGGTTTTCATGCTCTCTGCATGTAATAAGTTTGGTTATTAAGCATCCTTTTTTGAAGGTGGCCGAGGGGAAGACGTGTAGTGACGTGAAGCTAGGCGATTAGGTGCAGTATGCAAGCGCCGGTTTGAGTCACACATGCAGTACATGTTTACTGTGATTTGACGTAGTATTTAACTTGCTGTTTATTCGGTGTTATTTGCATACATATGTACATGCTGAAGAAGAATTGCCAGTATTTATCAACAATAACAAATGCAAAACATAGAGCAGCATTTATAAAGTTAAGAATAAGTGCACAGAATTTAGAAATAATAAAAGGGTGATACAAAAAAAAAATACCCAACAGTGGTCTGTCTGTAACCAAAATGAGGTTGAAGATGAGATGCACTTCCTGGTTGAATGCAAAGTTGTATGAAAATGCGATGACTCAAATGTTAAAGGAAAAAAGTTGGTTACAATGCTAACAAATAATAACAGTCAATCGATAATGAAATTAGCAAGCCACATCTGTAACTGTTTCAATACCAGAGAATACCATTTTCAAAAAGTAATTTTTAAAACATTTTTTTAGCTCCACTGTCGATTTTGTCAAGCAAAGCTCATCATATGAGTGATTGTCCGTCGGCGTCCATCGTCTTTCATCAATATTTTACTTTTTCGACTTCTTCTTGAAAACTACAAACCTGATTGCTTTGATACTTGGTGTATATGTACCTTGGGTAGACCTCTCTTAGGTTTGTTCATTTCATGTTGATATCTTTAATTCTCTAATTTTGGTGAATATTTTTGTCATTTTTGGTAAAAACTGATATTTTCGACTTCTTGTTAAAAACCGCAAGTGCAATTGCTTTGATATTTCATGTATAGGTACTACATGTGGACCTCTCTCAGATTTGTTCATTTTGTAATGATATCTTTAATTCTCTTATCTAATTTTGGTGAATATTTTTGTAATTTTTGGTAAAAAGTGATATTTTCGACTTCTTGTTAAAAACCGCAAGTGCAATTGCTTTGATATTACATATATAGGTACTACATGTGGACCTCTCTCAGATTTGTTCATTTTGTAATGATATCTTTAATTCTCTAATTTTGATGAATATTTTTGTCATTTTTGGTAAAAAGTGATATGTACCATTGCAGACCTCTCTTAGATTTGCTCATTTCATGTAAATATCGTTAATTTATATATTTGGTGAATATTTTTGTCATTTTTAGTAAAAAGTGATAGTTTTGACTACGTTCAATTACCCACCACTCCAGTCAGTCAAAATGACTATTTTGAACTGTAGGCATTTATCAGCGATTCTGCCAATGACGGAGAGATAAAATCTAGGGCAGGGGATGCCCCATGACCCCAAGATTTTTTTCCCTTACGTCACTAACCACATGACCGAGACCTATACTGAGACGTTGAGTAAGAGGCCCAATGGTGGAGGTACTAATATTTTTCAGTCTCCCCCCGTTGATCGGAGGGCATCCTCACAGTCTGTTTTTTTCAGGCAGTGGTTTACTCGATTTTACCGGCAACGGCGAGGCTGTGCCCCTGGAGGTCTTTCCAACATTACCCAAACGCTACACTGGACGAAACGCTACCTACCCGGTTGATGTGGTTTCATGATCAGACCTCAAAGTGTGGGATGAGACCAAACACCCCCAACCGGATCCCAAGGCTCCTTCCCCAGACCCCGGTACAACAAATTTCGATTTGGCAAACTGGGTAAAGGGGACGACCATGTTCTATGGGTGTTCTCGCCAGCTCAGCCTGAGACGACCCATCACGCCCTGAGGGCAGAGGCGCTGGAGCGCATTATTGTACGCGAACAGGTCTCTGAGTCCTCGGAGACAGAACGCACCAGCCTCCTAGACCAGGTGACACATTTACTGGTGGGCCATGGCACAGCTATGTGCGATATCCTCCAGTATCACCTGCCTCTCCTGGCTGGGGCTAGACGCTTGTGTTTTCGCCGGCGAACTAAGTCAGGGAGTACGTCACCATCTCAGTTACACAGACTGGACATCTTCCAGCCTCTTTGATGGGGAGATGGTTAGTGTAGTCCCGGGGCTTTGGAGTGCAACGAATCAGATGTTTCAGGTCAAATCCGCTAGCCAGTTGGCCACTGCCAAGGGTAAACAGAGGGCGCCTCAAGCTCAGAAAACAGAATGCTCTAAGGCGATGTCCGCTAGCCAGAGTCAGCCAGGAGGCGAGCGCTCATACCCTTCCATGGGAGGGAAAAGTAGCGGTGTGCCCCCAGGAAAGAAGGGACCAGGTGGTGGCTCCTCATCCTCCTCGGGTGGTCGTCCACCTCGGCAGTGGGGGAAGCATGTTTGACGCTTACCTCTGCAACCGGGGGGACAGACATGTGTTCGGCGAGTGGCCAGGTCACACCTTAGTGACTACTTCAGGCCTTGGGGAAACTCACTTCATGGGAGAAGAGAGCACCCACTTCGCAACTGCCGAACCCATGGTCACATATCCTGTCACACACAGATTGCATTGGTGTAGTCTGGTTTGGAGTCAGCAGGTGACCGATCCCTGGACTTTCCAGGTGGTGACACACAGTTACAGGATACCGCCGAAATCTCCATCTCCTCGTCAGTGTCTCCCCCATTGGGAGGAATCAGACAGGAAGTAGACTGTTTGCTGGAAAAGGGCGCCATACACAATCAGTCGGCATTAAGTCCTGGCTTCTACTCAAATGTGTTCGTAGTAACAAATCTACAGATGGCGAGTGTCCAGTTCTGGACTTAGGCAGACTGAATCAGTACATGCTCCTCGATTGGCTCCACATGGAGACGCCATACAGCGTTTTCTGCCCATCCACCATTTCGACTGGCTAGCCTCCCTAGACTTAAGCGGACCATACCTGCACATACCGATGCACCCGGCGTGTTGCCATCTTCTTTGAATCGCCCAGCTGGGCCAAGTATTTGAATCTCGGGTGCCCCCTCCTTCGGGTTATGCACAGCCCCCTACATTTCACCAGAATGGATGGAACAGGTGCTGTTGCTGCTTCACCAAACATCGGTACCCTAGACGACTGGTTATTACATAACCCAAACAAGGGGTTATTAGCCAAGCAAGTAAGGCTTACGCAGGATTTACTTCACCAGTTGGGCTCTTAGTAAATCAGACAAAGTCCCTACCCGACACAACAGTTGGTGTTTCTGGGCATGGAGTTCGATACAGAAGTAGGCTTGGTTAGCAGAATGTCTAGTCAGCGTTCCCTCTGTTTCCCTTAGAGAACTAATGCGGATCATCGGAATGATGACCTCGGTTTGAAGGGTAGTTCTCCAGGCCGCATTACGCAGCCGCCTGGTACAACGTTTGTGGTTACAACACCGAGCTCACCTACGGGGACTAGACAGGCGGGTATTGAGCTCAGACTAAGCAAAGGAAGCCCTGCTCTGGTGGTCTTCACTTGCCAACCTCAGACAGGGGGTCCCTTTGAACCCACTCGCCACAGCTATGACTCTGGTAACAGATGCCTCCCTCCAAAGTTAGGGAGCACATCTATTGGACAAACAAGCCCAAGGAATATGGCCCTTGCATTGGGTTCAGGACCACCATATCAACTGGCTCGAGCTGAAAGCAGTACACTTAGCTCTACTACGCCTTCTACCCGAAGTTCAAGACAACAAAGTCCTGCTCCGCACAGACAACACAGCGGTGGGCTCCTTCAACAAGGAGGGGGCGTGTTTCCCTTCATTGTCAGTCCTAGCAGAGCAAATTCTCCTTGGGTGCCTGGAATACAATGTGGAGCTAACCGCACACCACCTTCCAGGGGTGAGGAACAGTCTGACAGACGCCCTTTCGAGGCGGCTTTGTCTCCAAAATGCGGAGTGGCAGATACCCCAGTGGGTAACCTCCAGGCTGTTTGGCTGTGGGACGGTAAAAAAATAGACCGGTTTGCCACACCTCAGGACGCCAAGCTCCCGACATACGCAATACTCCAGGAGCCTGGGCCAGGGTTTCTTTGCTGATCCAGTGGACCCACATATATGTGTACATGGACACATAGAGACTCTTAGTAGACTCGCACAGACGAAAGGTTTATCTGAGCGTGCTGCCAGCGTCCTGGCCAGGGCGAACAGGGATTCCACCAAACGCTGCCTACAATTCCAGGTGGCGAGCATACACCAGTTGGTGTAGCAGAAGGGAGATTGATCCATACTATCTCTCTATTGGTAGCTGACTCTTTCATCCACCTGTTTGACGAAGTGGGTTTGTCCTACGCAGCGATCGTTGGCTACAGGTCGATCTTGTCCCCCACCATTGTGAATGATTTGGGAACAAGACTAGCCGATTGTCCTATTATTGGGAGACTATTTACTGCTTTCCATAATCAAAGGCCGACACCCCGCACAAGGTAACCGCCCAACTGGGATTTGTCGGTTGTGTTGTTCGCTCCAAGCATACCACCTATCGGCTGACTCTGACTCTGCCTACAGTTCAAAATAGTCATTTTGACTGACCAGAATCTCTGGTGGGTAATTGAACATAGTGAATTTAGGCAGAGGGTTCTCCAAACCCGCCTACCGGTATTCACATAGTTCATACCCACCATGAACTCTGGGTACCCCCAATCACTCTACTCCTTCCGTAGTGTTGGTCTAGTCCTCGGTATGAAGAGAAATGTGAATTACAGGGTAAGATGGCGTGCCACATTACCTCGGTCACATGGTTCGTGACGTAAGAGAAAACAATCTTGGTGTCATGGGGCCTCCCCTGACCTAGATTTTATCTCTCCGTCATTGGCAGAATCCCTGATTAATGCCTACAGTTTAAATTAGTCATTTTGACTGACCTGAGTCTATGGTTGGTATGAACTATGTGAACAGGCGAGTTTGGAGAACCCTCTGCCTAATTCTGACTTCTTGATTAAAAAAAGCAAGGCTGATTGCTTTGATATTATACATATCGGTATCTCAGGTAGACCTATCTCAGATTTGTTGATGATATCTTCTTTAATTGAAATGTGCATTGCTAACAGCAGAGCTGTCTCAACCAAGAGGCTGCTTGGTAATTACTTCTTATTTCAATTTTATATTACAATGAAGAATTCTGTAATTTCCATTTTTTTTTTGGATTTTTTCAGCATTGTTTATCAATGCTTAACTTTTTGTTAAATAATTTCAGTGTTAACATTTTCAATGAATTAATAACATATCTACTAGAACTGTTCTGTTGTTTTACCATATTAAAGGGACAGTGTTGATATTAATTAGGGCTAAACCATTCAGCAAAATAGGGAGGAATGTCATGATTTCAATTTTAATAGTCATTTTAACTGTTTGAATGTTGTCATTTTGGTACAACATTCTGCAAATATGTATTGTTTCTTTGTTAAATTATATTAACCAAATTAGTATTTCTTAGTCTATAACACTTGATCAACATTTTTGAAAAAATAATGATTTCTAAATTGTGTCTAATAGAAGTCCGAAAACAGGGACTTATAATTCTGTCTCCATTCGTGTGTCCGTCCTGAGTCATATTTCAGAATCCTTTGGACTGATTCCATTCATTCTTTGCATGTGCCTAGTACTTTATGTGGGACATATGCACATGCAGTGGTTTAGCGATACGATTCAAAATGGTCGACTGGCAGCCAACTTGTTTTTGTTTTTTTATGAGTGGTACCTTGGACATTCAAATTCAGTTTTCATTCAAATTTGGCACATACTTTATACATGTTAGAATACATGTCTATGACCATAGCCATATTACTATATCTCTGTCACCATGTATCATTGTCATTGATATTAAGCATGTCATAAATAAATACATGTACATATCAATTTAATTTGCAATTTGATCCAATATGATCGACTGGCGGCCATCTTGTTTGTTTAAAATGTGATAACTTGGACATGCTTTCACTTGTATTCTATGTTTTTCTTTGCTATGTCTTAAACCGAAGAGGTCGTACAGAACACATGTTCGAATTTGATGAAAATAAACAATTTGTTGTATTTGCCACTTGGGACTCAAGTTTCAAGGACATGCTCTCGACAGCCCCTCCGTTTCAATACGACGAGCACAGAGACAACTTTCAAAAAATTAATGGGGACTGTGTCATTTTCAATGACTTGTTGTTGTACACTTGTATTCAATTTAGGAATTGACTTTGGTATTCAAAGGGTTAAAAGTTTGTATCACACATTAATTATTGTTGTACACTTGTATTGAATTTAGGAATTGACTTTGGTATTCAAACGGTTAAAAGTTTGTATCACACATTAATTATTGTTCCACACTTGTATTGAATTTAGGAATTGACTTTGGTATTCAAAGGGTTAAAAGTTTGTATCACACATTAATTATTGTTGTACACTTGTATTGAATTTAGGAATTGACTTTGGTATTCAAAACGTTAAAAGTTTGTATCACACATTAATTATTGTTCTACACTTGTATTGAATATAGGAATTGACTTTGGTATTCAAAGGGTTAAAAGTTTGTATCACACATTAATTATTGTTGTACATTTGTATTGAATATAGGAATTGACTTTGGTATTCAAAGGGTTAAAAGTTTGTATTACACATTAATTATTGTTGTACATTTGTATTGAATTTAGGAATTGACTTTGGTACCAAAGGGTTAAAAGTTTGTATCACACATTAATTATTGTTGTACACTTGTATTGAATTTAGGAATTGACTTTGGTATTCAAAGGGTTAAAAGTTTGTATCACACATTAATTATTGTTGTACACTTGTATTGAATTTAGGAATTGACTTTGGTATTCAAAGGGTTAAAAGTTTGTATCACACATTAATTATTGTTGTACACTTGTATTGAATTTAGGAATTGACTTTGGTATCAAAGGGTTAAAAGTTTGTATCACACATTAATTATTGTTGTACACTTGTATTGAATTTAGGAATTGACTTTGGTATTCAAAGGGTTAAAAGTTTGTATCACACATTAATTATTGTTGTACACTTGTATTGAATTTAGGAATTGACTTTGGTATTCAAAGGGTTAACAGTTTGTATCACACATTAATTATTGTTCCACACTTGTATTGAATTTAGGAATTGACTTTGGTATTCAAAGGGTTAAAAGTTTGTATTACACATTAATTATTGTTGTACATTTGTATTGAATTTAGGAATTGACTTTGGTATTCAAAGGGTTAAAAGTTTGTATCACACATTAATTATTGTTCCACACTTGTATTGAATTTAGGAATTGACTTTGGTATTCAAAGGGTTAAAAGTTTGTATCACACATTAATTATTGTTGTACACTTGTATTGAATTTAGGAATTGACTTTGGTATTCAAAACGTTAAAAGTTTGTATCACACATTAATTATTGTTGTACATTTGTATTGAATTTAGGAATTGACTTTGGTATTCAAAGGGTTAAAAGTTTGTATCACACATTAATTATTGTTCTACACTTGTATTGAATTTAGGAATTGACTTTGATATTCAAAGGGTTAAAAGTTTGTATCACACATTAATTGTTGTTGTACACTTGTATTGAATTTAGGAATTGACTTTGGTATTCAAAGGGTTTAAAGTTTGTATCACACATAAATTATTGTTGTACACTTGTATTGAAGTTAGGAATTGACTTTGGTATTCAAAGGGTTAAAAGTTTGTATCACACATTAATTATTGTGCCACATTTGTATTGAATATAGGAATACACTTTGGTATTCCAAAGGTTAAAAGTTTGTATCACACATTAATTATTGTTCTACACTTGTATTGAATTTAGGAATTGACTTTGGTATTCAAAAGGTTAAAAGTTTGTATCACACATTAATTATTGTTGTACACTTGTATTGAATTTAGGAATTGACTTTGGTATTCAAAAGGTTAAAAGTTTGTATCACATATTAATTTATTGTTGTGTTTTTATCACACATTAATTATTGTTGTACACTTGTATTGAATTTAGGAATTGACTTTGGTATTCAAAGGGTTAAAAGTTTGTATCACACATTAATTATTGTTCTACACATGTATTGAATTTAGGAATTGACTTTGGTATTCAAAGGGTTAAAAGTTTGTATCACACATTAATTATTGTTGTACACTTGTATTGAAGTTAGGAATTGACTTTGGTATTCAAAGGGTTAAAAGTTTGTATATCACATTAATTATTGTGCCACATTTGTATTGAATTTAGGAATTGACTTTGGTATTCCAAAGGTTAAAAGTTTGTATCACACATTAATTATTGTTCTACACTTGTATTGAATTTAGGAATTGACTTTGGTATTCAAAGGGTTAAAAGTTTGTATCACACATTAATTATTGTTGTACACTTGTATTGAATTTAGGAATTGACTTTGGTATTCAAAAGGTTAAAAGTTTGTATCACATATTAATTATTGTTGTGCATTTGTATTGAATTTAGGAATTGACTTTGGTATTCAAAGGGTTAAAAGTTTGTATCACACATTAATTATTGTTCCACACTTGTATTGAATTTAGGAATTGACTTTGGTATTCAAAGGGTTAAAAGTTTGTATCACACATTAATTATTGTTGTACATTTGTATTGTATTTAGGAATTGACTTCGGTATTCAAATGGTTAAAAGTTTGTACCACACATTAATTATTGTTGTACACTTGTATTGAATTTAGGAATTGACTTTGGTATTCAAAGGGTTAAAAGTTTGTATCACACATTAATTATTGTTGTACACTTGTATTGAATTCAGAAATTGACTTTGGTATTCAAAGGGTTAAAAGTTTGTACCACACATTAATTATTGTTGTACATTTGTATTGAATTCAGAAATTGACTTTGGTATTCAAAGGGTTAAAAGTTTGTATCACACATTAATTATTGTTCCACACTTGTATTGAATTTAGGAATTGACTTTGGTATTCAAAGGGTTAAAAGTTTGTATCACACATTAATTATTGTTGTACACTTGTATTGAATTTAGGAATTGACTTTGGTATTCAAAGGGTTAAAAGTTTGTATCACACATTAATTATTGTTGTACACTTGTATTGAATTTAGGAATTGACTTTGGTATTCAAAGGGTTAAAAGTTTGTATCACACATTAATTATTGTTGTACACTTGTATTGAATTTAGGAATTGACTTTGGTATTCAAAGGGTTAAAAGTTTGTATCACACATTAATTATTGTTCCACACTTGTATTGAATCTAGGAATTGACTTTGGTATTCAAAGGGTTAAAAGTTTGTATCACACATTAATTATTGTTGTACACTTGTATTGAATTTAGGAATTGACTTTGGTATTCAAAGGGTTAAAAGTTTGTATCACACATTAATTATTGTTGTACACTTGTATTGAATCTAGGAATTGACTTTGGTATTCAAAGTGTTAAAAGTTTGTATCACACATTAATTATTGTTCCACACTTGTATTGAATTTAGGAATTGACTTTGGTATTCAAAGGGTTAAAAGTTTGTATCACACATTAATTATTGTTGTACACTTGTATTGAATTTAGGAATTGACTTTGGTATTCAAACGGTTAAAAGTTTGTATCACACATTAATTATTGTTGTACACTTGTATTGAATTTAGGAATTGACTTTGGTATTCAAAGGGTTTAAAGTTTGTATCACACATTAATTATTGTTGTACACTTGTATTGAATTTAGGAATTAAGTTTGTATCACACATTAATTATTGTTGTACACTTGTATTGAATTTAGGAATTGACTTTGGTATTCAAAAGGTTAAAAGTTTGTATCACACATTAATTATTGTTGTACACTTGTATTGAATTTAGGAATTGACTTTGGTATTCAAAAGGTTAAAAGTTTGTATCACATATTAATTATTGTTCCACACTTGTATTGAATTTAGGAATTGACTTTGGTATTCAAAGAGTTAAAAGTTTGTATCACACATTAATTATTGTTGTACACTTGTATTGAATTTAGGAATTGACTTTGGTATTCAAAGGGTTAAAAGTTTGTATCACACATTAATTATTGTTGTACACTTGTATTGAATTTAGGAATTGACTTTGGTATTCAAAGGGTTAAAAGTTTGTATCACACATTAATTATTGTTGTACACTTGTATTCAAAGGGTTAAAAGTTTGTATCACACATTAATTATTGTTGTACACTTGTATTGAATTTAGGAATTGACTTTGGTATTCAAAAGGTTAAAAGTTTGTATCACACATTAATTAGTGTTGTACATTTGTATTGTATTTAGGAATTGACTTTGGTATTCAAAGAGTTAAAAGTTTGTATCACACATTAATTATTGTTGTACATTTGTATTGAATTTAGGAATTGACTTTGGTATTCAAAGGGTTAAAAGTTTGTATCACACATTAATTATTGTTGTACACTTGTATTGTATTCAGGAATTGACTTTGGTATTCAAAAGGTTAAAAGTTTGTATCACACATTAATTATTGTTGTACATTTGTATTGTATTTAGGAATTGACTTTGGTATTCAAAGAGTTAAAAGTTTGTATCACACATTAATTATTGTTCCACACTTGTATTGAATTTAGGAATTGACTTTGGTATTCAAAAGGTTAAAAGTTTGTATCACACATTAATTATTGTTGTACACTTGTATTGAATTTAGGAATTGACTTTGGTATTCAAAAGGTTAAAAGTTTGTATCACATATTAATTATTGTTCCACACTTGTATTGAATTTAGGAATTGACTTTGGTATTCAAAGAGTTAAAAGTTTGTATCACACATTAATTATTGTTGTACACTTGTATTGAATTTAGGAATTGACTTTGGTATTCAAAGGGTTAAAAGTTTGTATCACACATTAATTATTGTTGTACACTTGTATTGAATTTAGGAATTGACTTTGGTATTCAAAGGGTTAAAAGTTTGTATCACACATTAATTATTGTTGTACACTTGTATTCAAAGGGTTAAAAGTTTGTATCACACATTAATTATTGTTGTACACTTGTATTGAATTTAGGAATTGACTTTGGTATTCAAAAGGTTAAAAGTTTGTATCACACATTAATTAGTGTTGTACATTTGTATTGTATTTAGGAATTGACTTTGGTATTCAAAGAGTTAAAAGTTTGTATCACACATTAATTATTGTTGTACATTTGTATTGAATTTAGGAATTGACTTTGGTATTCAAAGGGTTAAAAGTTTGTATCACACATTAATTATTGTTGTACACTTGTATTGTATTCAGGAATTGACTTTGGTATTCAAAAGGTTAAAAGTTTGTATCACACATTAATTATTGTTGTACATTTGTATTGTATTTAGGAATTGACTTTGGTATTCAAAGAGTTAAAAGTTTGTATCACACATTAATTATTGTTCCACACTTGTATTGAATTTAGGAATTGACTTTGGTATTCAAAGGGTTAAAAGTTTGTATCACACATTAATTATTGTTCCACACTTGTATTGAATTTAGGAATTGACTTTGGTATTCAAAGGGTTAAAAGTTTGTATCACACATTAATTATTGTTGTACATTTGTATTGTATTTAGGAATTGACTTTGGTATTCAAAGAGTTAAAAGTTTGTATCACACATTAATTATTGTTCCACACTTGTATTGAATTTAGGAATTGACTTTGGTATTCAAAGGGTTAAAAGTTTGTATCACACATTAATTATTGTTCCACACTTGTATTGAATTTAGGAATTGACTTTGGTATTCAAAGGGTTAAAAGTTTGTATCACACATTAATTATTGTTCTACACTTGTATTGAATTTAGGAATTGACTTTGGTATTCAAAGGGTTAAAAGTTTGTATCACACATTAATTATTGTTCCACACTTGTATTGAATTTAGGAATTGACTTTGGTATTCAAAGGGTTAAAAGTTTGTATCACACATTAATTATTGTTCTACACTTGTATTGAATTTAGGAATTGACTTTGGTTTTCAAAGGGTAAAAAGTTTGTATCACACATTAATTATTGTTCTACACTTGTATTGAATTTAGGAATTAAGTTTGTATCACACATTAATTATTGTTCTACACTTGTATTGAATTTAGGAATTAACTTTGGTATTCAAAAGGTTAAAAGTTTGTATCACACATTAATTATTGTTGTACACTTGTATTGAATTTAGGAATTGACTTTGGTATTCAAAGGGTTAAAAGTTTGTATCACACATTAATTATTGTTGTACACTTGTATTGAATTTAGGAATTAAGTTTGTATCACACATTAATTATTGTTGTACACTTGTATTGAATTTAGGAATTGACTTTGGTATTCAAAGGGTTAAAAGTTTGTATCACACATTAATTATTGTTGTACACTTGTATTGAATTTAGGAATTAAGTTTGTATCACACATTAATTATTGTTGTACACTTGTATTGAATTTAGGAATTGACTTTGGTTTTCAAAGGGTAAAAAGTTTGTATCACACATTAATTATTGTTCTACACTTGTATTGAATTTAGGAATTAAGTTTGTATCACACATTAATTATTGTTGTACACTTGTATTGAATTTAGGAATTGACTTTGGTATTCAAAAGGTTAAAAGTTTGTATCACACATTAATTATTGTTGTACACTTGTATTGAATTTAGGAATTGACTTTGGTATTCAAAGGGTTGAAAGTTTGTATCACACATTAATTATTGTTCCACACTTGTATTGAATTTAGGAATTGACTTTGGTATTCAAAGGGTTAAAAGTTTGTATCACACATTAATTATTGTTCTACACTTGTATTGAATTTAGGAATTGACTTTGGTATTCAAAGGGTTAAAAGTTTGTATCACACATTAATTATTGTTGTACACTTGTATTGAATTTAGGAATTGACTTTGGTATTCAAAGGGTTAAAAGTTTGTATCACACATTAATTATTGTTCTACACTTGTATTGAATTTAGGAATTGACTTTGGTATTCAAAGGGTTAAAAGTTCGATCACATATTAATTATTGTTGTACACTTGTATTGAATTTAGGAATTGACTTTGGTATTCAAAGGGTTATAAGTTTGTATCACACATTAATTATTGTTGTACACTTGTATTGAATTTAGGAATTGACTTTGGTATTCAAAGAGTTAAAAGTTTGTATCACATATTAATTATTGTTGTACACTTGTATTGAATTTAGGAATTGACTTTGGTATTCAAAGGGTTATAAGTTTGTATCACACATTAATTATTGTTGTACACTTGTATTGAATTTAGGAATTGACTTTGGTATTCAAAGGGTTAAAAGTTTGTATCACATATTAATTATTGTTCCACACTTGTATTGAATTTAGGAATTGACTTTGGTATTCAAAGAGTTAAAAGTTTGTATCACACATTAATTATTGTTGTACACTTGTATTGAATTTAGGAATTGACTTTGGTATTCAAAGGGTTAAAAGTTTGTATCACACATTAATTATTGTTGTACACTTGTATTGAATTTAGGAATTGACTTTGGTATTCAAAGGGTTAAAAGTTTGTATCACACATTAATTATTGTTGTACACTTGTATTCAAAGGGTTAAAAGTTTGTATCACACATTAATTAGTGTTGTACATTTGTATTGTATTTAGGAATTGACTTTGGTATTCAAAGAGTTAAAAGTTTGTATCACACATTAATTATTGTTGTACATTTGTATTGAATTTAGGAATTGACTTTGGTATTCAAAGGGTTAAAAGTTTGTATCACACATTAATTATTGTTGTACACTTGTATTGTATTCAGGAATTGACTTTGGTATTCAAAAGGTTAAAAGTTTGTATCACACATTAATTATTGTTGTACATTTGTATTGTATTTAGGAATTGACTTTGGTATTCAAAGAGTTAAAAGTTTGTATCACACATTAATTATTGTTCCACACTTGTATTGAATTTAGGAATTGACTTTGGTATTCAAAAGGTTAAAAGTTTGTATCACACATTAATTATTGTTGTACACTTGTATTGAATTTAGGAATTGACTTTGGTATTCAAAAGGTTAAAAGTTTGTATCACATATTAATTATTGTTCCACACTTGTATTGAATTTAGGAATTGACTTTGGTATTCAAAGAGTTAAAAGTTTGTATCACACATTAATTATTGTTGTACACTTGTATTGAATTTAGGAATTGACTTTGGTATTCAAAGGGTTAAAAGTTTGTATCACACATTAATTATTGTTGTACACTTGTATTGAATTTAGGAATTGACTTTGGTATTCAAAGGGTTAAAAGTTTGTATCACACATTAATTATTGTTGTACACTTGTATTCAAAGGGTTAAAAGTTTGTATCACACATTAATTATTGTTGTACACTTGTATTGAATTTAGGAATTGACTTTGGTATTCAAAAGGTTAAAAGTTTGTATCACACATTAATTAGTGTTGTACATTTGTATTGTATTTAGGAATTGACTTTGGTATTCAAAGAGTTAAAAGTTTGTATCACACATTAATTATTGTTGTACATTTGTATTGAATTTAGGAATTGACTTTGGTATTCAAAGGGTTAAAAGTTTGTATCACACATTAATTATTGTTGTACACTTGTATTGTATTCAGGAATTGACTTTGGTATTCAAAAGGTTAAAAGTTTTTATCACACATTAATTATTGTTGTACATTTGTATTGTATTTAGGAATTGACTTTGGTATTCAAAGAGTTAAAAGTTTGTATCACACATTAATTATTGTTCCACACTTGTATTGAATTTAGGAATTGACTTTGGTATTCAAAGGGTTAAAAGTTTGTATCACACATTAATTATTGTTGTACACTTGTATTGAATTTAGGAATTGACTTTGGTATTCAAAGGGTTATAAGTTTGTATCACACATTAATTATTGTTGTACACTTGTATTGAATTTAGGAATTGACTTTGGTATTCAAAGAGTTAAAAGTTTGTATCACATATTAATTATTGTTGTACACTTGTATTGAATTTAGGAATTGACTTTGGTATTCAAAGGGTTATAAGTTTGTATCACACATTAATTATTGTTGTACACTTGTATTGAATTTAGGAATTGACTTTGGTATTCAAAGGGTTAAAAGTTTGTATCACATATTAATTATTGTTGTACACTTGTATTGAATTTAGGAATTGACTTTGGTATTCAAAGGGTTAAAAGTTTGTATCACACATTAATTATTGTTCTACACTTGTATTGAATTTAGGAATTGACTTTGGTATTCAAAGGGTTAAAAGTTCAATCACATATTAATTATTGTTGTACACTTGTATTGAATTTAGGAATTGACTTTGGTATTCAAAGGGTTAAAACTTCGATCACATATTAATTATTGTTCTACACTTGTATTGAATTTAGGAATTGACTTTGGTATTCAAAGGGTTAAAAGTTTGTATCACACATTAATGTATTGAATTTAGGAATTGACTTTGGTATCAAAGGGTTAAAAGTTTGTATCACACATTAATTATTGTTCCACACTTGTATTGAATTTAGGAATTGACTTTGGTATTCAAAGGGTAAAAAGTTTGTATCACACATTAATTATTGTTCCACACTTGTATTGAACTTAGGAATTGACTTTGGTATTCAAAGGGTTAAAAGTTTGTATCACACATTAATTATTGTTCTACACTTGTATTGAATTTAGGAATTGACTTTGGTATTCAAAGGGTTAAAAGTTCGATCACATATTAATTATTGTTGTACACTTGTATTGAATTTAGGAATTGACTTTGGTATTCAAAGGGTTAAAAGTTTGTATCACACATTAATTATTGTTCTACACTTGTATTGAATTTAGGAATTGACTTTGGTATTCAAAGGGTTAAAAGTTCGATCACATATTAATTATTGTTGTACACTTGTATTGAATATAGGAATTGACTTTGGTATTCAAAGGGTTAAAAGTTTGTATCACACATTAATTATTGTTGTACACTTGTATTGAATTTAGGAATTGACTTTGGTATTCAAAGGGTTAAAAGTTTGTATCACACATTAATTATTGTTGTACACTTGTATTGAATTTAGGTATTGACTTTGGTATTCAAAGGGTTAAAAGTTTGTATCACACATTAATTATTGTTGTACACTTGTATTGAATTTAGGAATTGACTTTGGTATTCAAAGGGTTAAAAGTTTGTATCACACATTAATTATTGTTGTACACTTGTATTGAATTTAGGAATTGACTTTGGTATTCAAAGGGTTAAAAGTTTGTATCACACATTAATTATTGTTGTACACTTGTATTCAAAGGGTTAAAAGTTTGTATCACACATTAATTATTGTTGTACACTTGTATTGAATTTAGGAATTGACTTTGGTATTCAAAAGGTTAAAAGTTTGTATCACACATTAATTAGTGTTGTACATTTGTATTGTATTTAGGAATTGACTTTGGTATTCAAAGAGTTAAAAGTTTGTATCACACATTAATTATTGTTGTACATTTGTATTGAATTTAGGAATTGACTTTGGTATTCAAAGGGTTAAAAGTTTGTATCACACATTAATTATTGTTGTACACTTGTATTGTATTCAGGAATTGACTTTGGTATTCAAAAGGTTAAAAGTTTGTATCACACATTAATTATTGTTGTACATTTGTATTGTATTTAGGAATTGACTTTGGTATTCAAAGAGTTAAAAGTTTGTATCACACATTAATTATTGTTCCACACTTGTATTGAATTTAGGAATTGACTTTGGTATTCAAAAGGTTAAAAGTTTGTATCACACATTAATTATTGTTGTACACTTGTATTGAATTTAGGAATTGACTTTGGTATTCAAAAGGTTAAAAGTTTGTATCACATATTAATTATTGTTCCACACTTGTATTGAATTTAGGAATTGACTTTGGTATTCAAAGAGTTAAAAGTTTGTATCACACATTAATTATTGTTGTACACTTGTATTGAATTTAGGAATTGACTTTGGTATTCAAAGGGTTAAAAGTTTGTATCACACATTAATTATTGTTGTACACTTGTATTGAATTTAGGAATTGACTTTGGTATTCAAAGGGTTAAAAGTTTGTATCACACATTAATTATTGTTGTACACTTGTATTCAAAGGGTTAAAAGTTTGTATCACACATTAATTATTGTTGTACACTTGTATTGAATTTAGGAATTGACTTTGGTATTCAAAAGGTTAAAAGTTTGTATCACACATTAATTAGTGTTGTACATTTGTATTGTATTTAGGAATTGACTTTGGTATTCAAAGAGTTAAAAGTTTGTATCACACATTAATTATTGTTGTACATTTGTATTGAATTTAGGAATTGACTTTGGTATTCAAAGGGTTAAAAGTTTGTATCACACATTAATTATTGTTGTACACTTGTATTGTATTCAGGAATTGACTTTGGTATTCAAAAGGTTAAAAGTTTTTATCACACATTAATTATTGTTGTACATTTGTATTGTATTTAGGAATTGACTTTGGTATTCAAAGAGTTAAAAGTTTGTATCACACATTAATTATTGTTCCACACTTGTATTGAATTTAGGAATTGACTTTGGTATTCAAAGGGTTAAAAGTTTGTATCACACATTAATTATTGTCCCACACTTGTATTGAATTTAGGAATTGACTTTGGTATTCAAAGGGTTAAAAGTTTGTATCACACATTAATTATTGTTGTACATTTGTATTGTATTTAGGAATTGACTTTGGTATTCAAAGAGTTAAAAGTTTGTATCACACATTAATTATTGTTCCACACTTGTATTGAATTTAGGAATTGACTTTGGTATTCAAAGGGTTAAAAGTTTGTATCACACATTAATTATTGTTCCACACTTGTATTGAATTTAGGAATTGACTTTGGTATTCAAAGGGTTAAAAGTTTGTATCACACATTAATTATTGTTCTACACTTGTATTGAATTTAGGAATTGACTTTGGTATTCAAAGGGTTAAAAGTTTGTATCACACATTAATTATTGTTCCACACTTGTATTGAATTTAGGAATTGACTTTGGTATTCAAAGGGTTAAAAGTTTGTATCACACATTAATTATTGTTCTACACTTGTATTGAATTTAGGAATTGACTTTGGTTTTCAAAGGGTAAAAAGTTTGTATCACACATTAATTATTGTTCTACACTTGTATTGAATTTAGGAATTAAGTTTGTATCACACATTAATTATTGTTCTACACTTGTATTGAATTTAGGAATTGACTTTGGTATTCAAAAGGTTAAAAGTTTGTATCACACATTAATTATTGTTGTACACTTGTATTGAATTTAGGAATTGACTTTGGTATTCAAAGGGTTAAAAGTTTGTATCACACATTAATTATTGTTGTACACTTGTATTGAATTTAGGAATTAAGTTTGTATCACACATTAATTATTGTTGTACACTTGTATTGAATTTAGGAATTGACTTTGGTATTCAAAGGGTTAAAAGTTTGTATCACACATTAATTATTGTTGTACACTTGTATTGAATTTAGGAATTAAGTTTGTATCACACATTAATTATTGTTGTACACTTGTATTGAATTTAGGAATTGACTTTGGTTTTCAAAGGGTAAAAAGTTTGTATCACACATTAATTATTGTTCTACACTTGTATTGAATTTAGGAATTAAGTTTGTATCACACATTAATTATTGTTGTACACTTGTATTGAATTTAGGAATTGACTTTGGTATTCAAAAGGTTAAAAGTTTGTATCACACATTAATTATTGTTGTACACTTGTATTGAATTTAGGAATTGACTTTGGTATTCAAAGGGTTGAAAGTTTGTATCACACATTAATTATTGTTCCACACTTGTATTGAATTTAGGAATTGACTTTGGTATTCAAAGGGTTAAAAGTTTGTATCACACATTAATTATTGTTCTACACTTGTATTGAATTTAGGAATTGACTTTGGTATTCAAAGGGTTAAAAGTTTGTATCACACATTAATTATTGTTGTACACTTGTATTGAATTTAGGAATTGACTTTGGTATTCAAAGGGTTAAAAGTTTGTATCACACATTAATTATTGTTCTACACTTGTATTGAATTTAGGAATTGACTTTGGTATTCAAAGGGTTAAAAGTTCGATCACATATTAATTATTGTTGTACACTTGTATTGAATTTAGGAATTGACTTTGGTATTCAAAGGGTTATAAGTTTGTATCACACATTAATTATTGTTGTACACTTGTATTGAATTTAGGAATTGACTTTGGTATTCAAAGGGTTAAAAGTTTGTATCACATATTAATTATTGTTGTACACTTGTATTGAATTTAGGAATTGACTTTGGTATTCAAAGGGTTATAAGTTTGTATCACACATTAATTATTGTTGTACACTTGTATTGAATTTAGGAATTGACTTTGGTATTCAAAGGGTTAAAAGTTTGTATCACATATTAATTATTGTTGTACACTTGTATTGAATTTAGGAATTGACTTTGGTATTCAAAGGGTTAAAAGTTTGTATCACACATTAATTATTGTTCTACACTTGTATTGAATTTAGGAATTGACTTTGGTATTCAAAGGGTTAAAAGTTCAATCACATATTAATTATTGTTGTACACTTGTATTGAATTTAGGAATTGACTTTGGTATTCAAAGGGTTAAAACTTCGATCACATATTAATTATTGTTCTACACTTGTATTGAATTTAGGAATTGACTTTGGTATTCAAAGGGTTAAAAGTTTGTATCACACATTAATGTATTGAATTTAGGAATTGACTTTGGTATCAAAGGGTTAAAAGTTTGTATCACACATTAATTATTGTTCCACACTTGTATTGAATTTAGGAATTGACTTTGGTATTCAAAGGGTAAAAAGTTTGTATCACACATTAATTATTGTTCCACACTTGTATTGAACTTAGGAATTGACTTTGGTATTCAAAGGGTTAAAAGTTTGTATCACACATTAATTATTGTTCTACACTTGTATTGAATTTAGGAATTGACTTTGGTATTCAAAGGGTTAAAAGTTCGATCACATATTAATTATTGTTGTACACTTGTATTGAATTTAGGAATTGACTTTGGTATTCAAAGGGTTAAAAGTTTGTATCACACATTAATTATTGTTCTACACTTGTATTGAATTTAGGAATTGACTTTGGTATTCAAAGGGTTAAAAGTTCGATCACATATTAATTATTGTTGTACACTTGTATTGAATATAGGAATTGACTTTGGTATTCAAAGGGTTAAAAGTTTGTATCACACATTAATTATTGTTGTACACTTGTATTGAATTTAGGAATTGACTTTGGTATTCAAAGGGTTAAAAGTTTGTATCACACATTAATTATTGTTGTACACTTGTATTGAATTTAGGTATTGACTTTGGTATTCAAAGGGTTAAAAGTTTGTATCACACATTAATTATTGTTGTACACTTGTATTGAATTTAGGAATTGACTTTGGTATTCAAAGGGTTAAAACTTTGTATCACACATTAATTATTGTTGTACACTTGTATTGAATTTAGGAATTGACTTTGGTATTCAAAGGGTTAAAAGTTTGTATCACACATTAATTATTGTTCCACACTTGTATTGAATCTAGTAATTGACTTTGGTATTCAAAGGGTTAAAAGTTTGTATCACACATTAATTATTGTTGTACACTTGTATTGAATTTAGGAATTGACTTTGGTATTCAAAGGGTTAAAAGTTTGTATCACACATTAATTTTTGTGCCACATTTGTATTGAATATAGGAATTGACTTTGGTATTCCAAAGGTTAAAAGTTTGTATCACACATTAATTATTGTTCTACACTTGTATTGAATTTAGGAATTGACTTTGGTATTCAAAGGGTTAAAAGTTTGTATCACACATTAATTATTGTTGTACACTTGTATTGAATTTAGGAATTGACTTTGATATTCAAAAGGTTAAAAGTTTGTATCACATATTAATTTATTGTTGTGTTTGTACCACACATTAATTATTGTTGTACACTTGTATTGAATTTAGGAATTGACTTTGGTATTCAAAAGGTTAAAAGTTTGTATCAAACATTAATTATTGTTCCACACTTGTATTGAATTTAGGAATTGACTTTGGTATTCAAAGGGTTAAAAGTTTGTATCACACATTAATTATTGTTCTACACATGTATTGAATTTAGGAATTGAGTTTGGTATTCAAAGGGTTAAAAGTTTGTATCACACATTAATTATTGTTGTACACTTGTATTGAATTTAGGAATTGACTTTGGTATTCAAAGGGTTAAAAGTTTGTATCACACATTAATTATTGTTGTACACTTGTATTCAAAGGGTTAAAAGTTTGTATCACACATTAATTATTGTTGTACACTTGTATTGAATTTAGGAATTGACTTTGGTATTCAAAAGGTTAAAAGTTTGTATCACACATTAATTAGTGTTGTACATTTGTATTGTATTTAGGAATTGACTTTGGTATTCAAAGAGTTAAAAGTTTGTATCACACATTAATTATTGTTGTACATTTGTATTGAATTTAGGAATTGACTTTGGTATTCAAAGGGTTAAAAGTTTGTATCACACATTAATTATTGTTGTACACTTGTATTGTATTCAGGAATTGACTTTGGTATTCAAAAGGTTAAAAGTTTGTATCACACATTAATTATTGTTGTACATTTGTATTGTATTTAGGAATTGACTTTGGTATTCAAAGAGTTAAAAGTTTGTATCACACATTAATTATTGTTCCACACTTGTATTGAATTTAGGAATTGACTTTGGTATTCAAAGGGTTAAAAGTTTGTATCACACATTAATTATTGTTCCACACTTGTATTGAATTTAGGAATTGACTTTGGTATTCAAAGGGTTAAAAGTTTGTATCACACATTAATTATTGTTGTACATTTGTATTGTATTTAGGAATTGACTTTGGTATTCAAAGAGTTAAAAGTTTGTATCACACATTAATTATTGTTCCACACTTGTATTGAATTTAGGAATTGACTTTGGTATTCAAAGGGTTAAAAGTTTGTATCACACATTAATTATTGTTCCACACTTGTATTGAATTTAGGAATTGACTTTGGTATTCAAAGGGTTAAAAGTTTGTATCACACATTAATTATTGTTGTACATTTGTATTGTATTTAGGAATTGACTTTGGTATTCAAAGAGTTAAAAGTTTGTATCACACATTAATTATTGTTCCACACTTGTATTGAATTTAGGAATTGACTTTGGTATTCAAAGGGTTAAAAGTTTGTATCACACATTAATTATTGTTCCACACTTGTATTGAATTTAGGAATTGACTTTGGTATTCAAAGGGTTAAAAGTTTGTATCACACATTAATTATTGTTCTACACTTGTATTGAATTTAGGAATTGACTTTGGTATTCAAAGGGTTAAAAGTTTGTATCACACATTAATTATTGTTCCACACTTGTATTGAATTTAGGAATTGACTTTGGTATTCAAAGGGTTAAAAGTTTGTATCACACATTAATTATTGTTCTACACTTGTATTGAATTTAGGAATTGACTTTGGTTTTCAAAGGGTAAAAAGTTTGTATCACACATTAATTATTGTTCTACACTTGTATTGAATTTAGGAATTAAGTTTGTATCACACATTAATTATTGTTCTACACTTGTATTGAATTTAGGAATTGACTTTGGTATTCAAAAGGTTAAAAGTTTGTATCACACATTAATTATTGTGCCACATTTGTATTGAATATAGGAATACACTTTGGTATTCCAAAGGTTAAAAGTTTGTATCACACATTAATTATTGTTCTACACTTGTATTGAATTTAGGAATTGACTTTGGTATTCAAAAGGTTAAAAGTTTGTATCACACATTAATTATTGTTGTACACTTGTATTGAATTTAGGAATTGACTTTGGTATTCAAAAGGTTAAAAGTTTGTATCACATATTAATTTATTGTTGTGTTTTTATCACACATTAATTATTGTTGTACACTTGTATTGAATTTAGGAATTGACTTTGGTATTCAAAGGGTTAAAAGTTTGTATCACACATTAATTATTGTTCTACACATGTATTGAATTTAGGAATTGACTTTGGTATTCAAAGGGTTAAAAGTTTGTATCACACATTAATTATTGTTGTACACTTGTATTGAAGTTAGGAATTGACTTTGGTATTCAAAGGGTTAAAAGTTTGTATATCACATTAATTATTGTGCCACATTTGTATTGAATTTAGGAATTGACTTTGGTATTCCAAAGGTTAAAAGTTTGTATCACACATTAATTATTGTTCTACACTTGTATTGAATTTAGGAATTGACTTTGGTATTCAAAGGGTTAAAAGTTCGATCACATATTAATTATTGTTGTACACTTGTATTGAATTTAGGAATTGACTTTGGTATTCAAAGGGTTAAAAGTTTGTATCACACATTAATTATTGTTGTACACTTGTATTGAATTTAGGAATTGACTTTGGTATTCAAAGGGTTAAAAGTTTGTATCACACATTAATTATTGTTCCACACTTGTATTGAATCTAGGAATTGACTTTGGTATTCAAAGGGTTAAAAGTTTGTATCACACATTAATTATTGTTGTACACTTGTATTGAATTTAGGAATTGACTTTGGTATTCAAAGGGTTAAAAGTTTGTATCACATATTAATTGTTGTTGTACACTTGTATTGAATATAGGAATTGACTTTGGTATTCAAAGGGTTAAAAGTTTGTATCACACATTAATTATTGTTGTACACTTGTATTGAATTTAGGAATTGACTTTGGTATTCAAAGGGTTAAAAGTTTGTATCACACATTAATTATTGTTGTACACTTGTATTGAATTTAGGTATTGACTTTGGTATTCAAAGGGTTAAAAGTTTGTATCACACATTAATTATTGTTGTACACTTGTATTGAATTTAGGAATTGACTTTGGTATTCAAAGGGTTAAAAGTTTGTATCACACATTAATTATTGTTGTACACTTGTATTGAATTTAGGAATTGACTTTGGTATTCAAAGGGTTAAAAGTTTGTATCACACATTAATTATTGTTCCACACTTGTATTGAATCTAGGAATTGACTTTGGTATTCAAAGGGTTAAAAGTTTGTATCACACATTAATTATTGTTGTACACTTGTATTGAATTTAGGAATTGACTTTGGTATTCAAAGGGTTAAAAGTTTGTATCACACATTAATTATTGTTGTACACTTGTATTGAATTTAGGTATTGACTTTGGTATTCAAAGGGTTAAAAGTTTGTATCACACATTAATTATTGTTGTACACTTGTATTGAATTTAGGAATTGACTTTGGTATTCAAAGGGTTAAAAGTTTGTATCACACATTAATTATTGTTGTACACTTGTATTGAATTTAGGAATTGACTTTGGTATTCAAAGGGTTAAAAGTTTGTATCACACATTAATTATTGTTCCACACTTGTATTGAATCTAGGAATTGACTTTGGTATTCAAAGGGTTAAAAGTTTGTATCACACATTAATTATTGTTGTACACTTGTATTGAATTTTGGAATTGACTTTGGTATTCAAAGGGTTAAAAGTAGGAATGGTTGTGGTCCCTGTCTAAATGACATGGTAGTATGTGCAGCCTGGGTGAATGGAGTACTAGTGGGAATGGTTGTGGTCCCTGTCTAAATGACATGGTAGTTTGTGCAGCCTGGGTGAATGGAGTACTGGTAGGAATGGTTGTGACCCCTGTCTAAATGACATGGTAGTATATGCAGTCTGGGTGAATGGAGTACTAGTAGGAATGGTTGTGGTCCCTGTCTAAATGACATGGTAGTATGTGCAGCCTGGGTGAATGGAGTACTGGTAAGAATGGTTGTGATCCCTGTCTAAATGACATGGTAGTATGTGCAGCCTGGGTGAATGGAGTACTAGTAGTGATGGTTGTGGTCCCTGTCTAAATGACATGGTAGTATGTGCAGCCTGGGTGAATGGAGTACTAGTAGTGATGGTTGTGGTCCCTGTCTAAATGACATGGTAGTATGTGCAGCCTGGGTGAATGGAGTACTAGTAGGAATGGTTGTGGTCCCTGTCTAAATGACATGGTAGTATATGCAGCCTGGGTGAATGGAGTACTAGTAGGAATGGTTGTGGTCCCTGTCTAAATTACATGGTAGTATGTGCAGCCTGGGTGAATGGAGTACTGATAGGAATGGTTGTGGTCCCTGTATAAATGACATGGTAGTATATGCAGTCTGGGTGAATGGAGTACTAGTAGTGATGGTTGTGGTCCCTGTCTAAATGACATGGTAGTATGTGCAGCCTGGGTGAATGGAGTACTAGTAGGAATGGTTGTGGTCCCTGTCTAAATGACATGGTAGTATGTGCAGTCTGGGTGAATGGAGTACTAGTAGTGATGGTTGTGGTCCCTGTCTAAATGACATGGTAGTATGTGCAGCCTGGGTGAATGGAGTACTAGTAGTGATGGTTGTGGTCCCTGTCTAAATGACATGGTAGTATGTGCAGCCTGGGTGAATGGAGTACTAGTAGGAATGGTTGTGGTCCCTGTCTAAATGACATGGTAGTATGTGCAGCCTGGGTGAATGGAGTACTAGTAGGAATGGTTGTGGTCCCTGTCTAAATGACATGGTAGTATGTGCAGTCTGGGTGAATGGAGTACTAGTAGGAATGGTTGTAGTCCCTGTCTAAATGACATGGTAGTATGTGCAGCCTGGGTGAATGGAGTACTAGTAGGAATGGTTGTGGTCCCTGTCTAAATGACATGGTAGTATGTGCAGCCTGGGTGAATGGAGTACTAGTAGTGATGGTTGTGGTCCCTGTCTAAATGACATGGTAGTATGTGCAACCTGGGTGAATGGAGTACTAGTAGTGATGGTTGTGGTCCCTGTCTAAATGACATGGTAGTATGTGAAGCCTGGGTGAATGGAGTACTAGTAGGAATGGTTGTGGTCCCTGTCTAAATGACATGGTAGTATGTGCAGCCTGGGTGAATGGAGTACTGGTAGGAATGGTTGTGGTCCCTGTCTAAATGACATGGTAGTATTTGCAGCCTGGGTGAATGGAGTACGAGTAGGAATGATTGTGATCCCTGTCTAAATGACATGGTAGTATGTGCAGCCTGGGTGAATGGAGTACTAGTAGTGATGATTGTGGTCCCTGTCTAAATGACATGGTAGTATGTGCAGCCTGGGTGAATGGAGTACTAGTAGTGATGGTTGTGGTCCCTGTCTAAATGACATGGTAGTATGTGCGGCCTGGGTGAATGGAGTACTAGTAGGAATGGTTGTGGTCCCTGTCTAAATGACATGGTAGTATATGCAGCCTGGGTGAATGGAGTACTAGTAGGAATGGTTGTGGTCCCTGTCTAAATGACATGGTAGTATGTGCAGCCTGGGTGAATGGAGTACTGGTAGGAATGGTTGTGGTCCCTGTATAAATGACATGGTAGTATATGCAGTCTGGGTGAATGGAGTACTAGTAGTGATGGTTGTGGTCCCTGTCTAAATGACATGGTAGTATGTGCAGCCTGGGTGAATGGAGTACTAGTAGGAATGGTTGTGGTCCCTGTCTAAATGACATGGTAGTATGTGCAGTCTGGGTGAATGGAGTACTAGTAGTGATGGTTGTGGTCCCTGTCTAAATGACATGGTAGTATGTGCAGCCTGGGTGAATGGAGTACTAGTAGTGATGGTTGTGGTCCCTGTCTAAATGACATGGTAGTATGTGCAGCCTGGGTGAATGGAGTACTAGTAGGAATGGTTGTGGTCCCTGTCTAAATGACATGGTAGTATGTGCAGCCTGGGTGAATGGAGTACTAGTAGGAATGGTTGTGGTCCCTGTCTAAATGACATGGTAGTATGTGCAGTCTGGGTGAATGGAGTACTAGTAGGAATGGTTGTAGTCCCTGTCTAAATGACATGGTAGTATGTGCAGCCTGGGTGAATGGAGTACTAGTAGGAATGGTTGTGGGCCCTGTCTAAATGACATGGTAGTATGTGCAGCCTGGGTGAATGGAGTACTAGTAGTGATGGTTGTGGTCCCTGTCTAAATGACATGGTAGTATGTGCAGCCTGGGTGAATGGAGTACTAGTAGTGATGGTTGTGGTCCCTGTCTAAATGACATGGTAGTATGTGAAGCCTGGGTGAATGGAGTACTAGTAGGAATGGCTGTGGTCCCTGTCTAAATGACATGGTAGTATGTGCAGCCTGGGTGAATGGAGTACTGGTAGGAATGCTTGTGGTCCCTGTCTAAATGACATGGTAGTATGTGCAGCCTGGGTGAATGGAGTACTGGTAGGAATGGTTGTGGTCCCTGTCTAAATGACATGGTAGTATGTGCAGCCTGGGTGAATGGAGTACTAGTTGGAATGGTTGTGGTCCCTGTCTAAATGACATGGTAGTATGTGCAGCCTGGGTGAATGGAGTACTAGTAGTGATGGTTGTGGTCCCTGTCTAAATGACATGGTAGTATGTGCAGTCTGAGTGAATGGAGTACTAGTCGGAATGGTTGTGTTCCCTGTCTAAATGACATGGTAGTATGTGCAGCCTGGGTGAATGGAGTACTGGTAGGAATGGTTGTGGTCCCTGTCTAAATGACATGGTAGTATGTGCAGCCTGGGTGAATGGAGTACTGGTAGGAATGGTTGTGGTCCCTGTCTAAATGACATGGTAGTATGTGCAGCCTGGGTGAATGGAGTACTGGTAGGAATGGTTGTGGTCCCTGTCTAAATGACATGGTAGTATGTGCAGCCTGGGTGAATGGAGTACTGGTAGGAATGGTTGTGGTCCCTGTCTAAATGACATGGTAGTATGTGCAGTCTGAGTGAATGGAGTACTGGTAGGAATGGTTGTGATCCCTGTCTAAATGACATGGTAGTATATGCAGCCTGGGTGAATGGAGTACTGGTAGGAATGGTTGTGGTCTCTGTCTAAATGACATGGTAGTATTTGCAGCCTGGGTGAATGGAGTACGAGTAGGAATGGTTGTGATCCCTGTCTAAATGACATGGTAGTATGTGCAGCCTGGGTGAATGGAGTACTGGTAGGAATGGTTGTGGTCTCTGTCTAAATGACATGGTAGTATGTGCAGCCTGGGTGAATGGAGTACTGGTAGGAATGGTTGTGGTCCCTGTCTAAATGACATGGTAGTATGTGCAGTCTGAGTGAATGGAGTACTGGTAGGAATGGTTGTGATCCCTGTCTAAATGACATGGTAGTATATGCAGCCTGGGTGAATGGAGTACTGGTAGGAATGGTTGTGGTCTCTGTCTAAATGACATGGTAGTATTTGCAGCCTGGGTGAATGGAGTATGAGTAGGAATGGTTGTGGTCCCTGTCTAAATGACATGTTAGTATGTGCAGTCTGGGTGAATGGAGTACTAGTAGGAATGGTTGTGGTCCCTGTCTAAATGACATGTTAGTATGTGCAGTCTGGGTGAATGGAGTACTAGTAGGAATGGTTGTGGTCCCTGTCTAAATGACATGGTAGTATATGCAGTCTGGGTGAATGGAGTACTAGTAGGAATGGTTGTGGTCCCTGTCTAAATGACATGGTAGTATGTGCAGCCTGGGTGAATGGAGTACTAGTAGGAATGGTTGTGGTCCCTGTCTAAATGACATGGTAGTATGTGCAGTCTGGGTGAATGGAGTACTCGTAGGAATGGTTGTGATCCCTGTCTAAATGACATGGTAGTATATGCAGTCTGGGTGAATGGAGTACTAGTAGTGATGGTTGTGGTCCCTGTCTAAATGACATGGTAGTATGTGCAGCCTGGGTGAATGGAGTACTAGTAGTGATGGTTGTGGTCCCTGTCTAAATGACATGGTAGTATGTGCAGCCTGGGTGAATGGAGTACTAGTAGTGATGGTTGTGGTCCCTGTCTAAATGACATGGTAGTATGTGCAGTCTGGGTGAATGGAGTACTAGTAGGAATGGTTGTGTTCCCTGTCTAAATGACATGGTAGTATGTGCAGCCTGGGTGAATGGAGTACTAGTAGGAATGGTTGTGGTCCCTGTCTAAATGACATGGTAGTATGTGCAGCCTGGGTGAATGGAGTACTAGTAGGAATGGTTGTGGTCCCTGTCTAAATGACATGGTAGTATGTGCAGTCTGGGTGAATGGAGTACTCGTAGGAATGGTTGTGATCCCTGTCTAAATGACATGGTAGTATGTGCAGTCTGGGTGAATGGAGTACTGGTGTAATATGATTGGGTCAAAATTGAATACATTCATCTTGAAAACTATTAGCTCAATCAGCACATAGGGTACTTGTAATTTCAATGGCAACAACCAAATAAACTTTGGGAGCACTAATAATTAACCATGGCAAATACTTAAAATCTCATCATACAGAACATTATCAACTTTGTTTTGAAGAGGCTCTTTAGAAAGACAGATGAGCTATTTTGGCTGTTAAGATGCTTGTCTATTGATATGTGTTCTAATCATTGTATTTTGACAATGTGACAACCTGATTAGTTTGGGTTAAATTTACTGAGTTCTGAGTAATATTACATTGTTGGTATTTTTGTAGCTTTTCATCTGATATCTCAAAAACAAATCATCACATTCCAATGAAACTTGGAACATTGATGCCTGGTGACAATGTAAAGACCTGATTAGTTTTGTGTTGAAATCTGTTCACACTGATTGCCTAATTATATTAATCAACCAATTTTCCACCGATAACGCAAAAGACTTGTAGATGCTTGGGGACAATGCACAGACCTGATTAGTTTTGTGTTTAAATCTGTTCACACTGATTGCCTAATTATAATAATCAACCAATTTTCCACCGATATCGCAAATGACTTGTAGATGCTTGGGTACAATGTAAAGACCTGATTAGTTTTGTGTTTAAATCTGTTCACACTGATTGCCTAATTATATTAATCAACCAATTTTCCACCGATATCGCAAATGACTTGTAGATGCTTGGTGACAATGCACAGACCTGATTAGTTTTGTGTTGAAATCTGTTCACACTGATTGCCTAATTATAATAATCAACCTATTTTCCACCGATAACGCAAAGACTTGTAGATGCTTGGGGACAATGTAAAGACCTGATTAGTTTTGTGTTGAAATCTGTTCACACTGATTGCCTAATTATATTAATCAACCAATTTTCCACCGATATCGCAAATGACTTGTAGATGCTTGGTGACAATGCACAGACCTGATTAGTTTTGTGTTGAAATCTGTTCACACTAATTGCCTAATTATAATAATCAACCTATTTCCCACCGATATCGCAAAAGTCTTGTAGATGCTTGGGTACAATGTAAAGACCTGATTAGTTTTGTGTTGAAATCTGTTCACACTGATTGCCTAATTATAATAATCAACCAATTTTCGACCGATAACGCTAAAGACTTGTAGATGCTTGGTGACAATGCACAGACCTGATTAGTTTTGTGTTGAAATCTGTTCACACTAATTGCCTAATTATAATAATCAACCTATTTCCCACCGATATCGCAAAAGTCTTGTAGATGCTTGGGTACAATGTAAAGACCTGATTAGTTTTGTGTTGAAATCTGTTCACACTGATTGCCTAATTATAATAATCAACCAATTTTCCACCGATAACGCAAAAGACTTGTAGATGCTTGGGTACAATGAACAGACCTGATTAGTTTTGTGTTGAAATCTGTTCACACTGATTGCCTAATTATAATAATCAACCAATTTTCCATCGATAACGCAAAGACTTGTAGATGCTTGGGGACAATGCTAAAGACCTGATTAGTTTTGAATTGAAATTTGAGCATACTAATTTGTATAATATGCATAATCCTCACATCTCAATGAAACTTGGTACATAGACTCTGGTGTAATCTACACACACGTGATGAGTTTAATTGAAAACCTTGTATATTGATAATCTAATTTTCATTAGCCAATTTCTAATTTTAAAAAATCAGATTTAAATCGAACTTGTTTTTAGAGCTGCTCTGGAATAAATTAGACTGCAAATCACACAACCAAATTTATTATAAACTTCAATTTTGTAGACCATTGTTTTTTTTTATTGTGCATTTTAAATAGCAGACCAATATTAGTCACCATGCGTTTTGTTTGAATGGTTAATCTAGAATTAAATTATTATGCCTCTATTACTCTAAGCACACAGGAGTTTTTCTAAGCTAATACTTAGTTTGCCTACCTGTATTTAGACTACTAGTATATCAAAATAAATTAACAAATTATTTGCACAAAAAAATGTTATTTGCAATCCGCTCCGCTAGGATTGTCCTTATAATCACTTTTGTGGCTTTGTGTGTGTGTGTGTGTGTGTGTGAGTTTGTGTGATTTCCAGTGTTTTCACGTATTATTACTTCTGTGATTTTTTTTGGCTTGGCCGATTTCACTCAAACTTGGCAGGTCACACCTTCAACCTAGTTATTAGGAAAAATCGCGCCAAATGTATCTCCTCCTACAAATTTAGGATAAAACACCTCAGACATAGCTCATTCTACTCAGCTTGAGTGTGGGCACAAAGTTACTATTTGAATTTTTGATATCTTTTTTCATTACCGAGAAATTTAACCCCAAAGTTGGGGTAACTGTTTACCAGTTGGAATGGCATTTTAACTCTTCTGTGATTTTTTTGGCTTGGCCGATTTGGTTCAAACTTGGCAGAAAAGTCACACCTTCGCTCTAGTTAGGTTGAAAAACCTGAAAACAAATATTTGCCCATCGTTTCCATGGCAAAAAACTGATTTTTAAATACCTTCGTGACAAATGTATCTCACCCTACAATTCTATGATTAACAAGCAGCCTCTCGGCTGAGATAGCTCCACTGTTATCATTATAAAATGAACAATATGTAGACTTGTTGTTTTTAACAAGAATTCAAAAATATCACTTTTCACCAAAAATGACAAAAATAATCATTAAAATTAGATAATTAAAGATATCACCACGAAATTAACAATCTGAAAAAGGTCCACATGTAGTACCTATATATATAATATCAAAGCAATTGCACTTGCGGTTTTTAACAAGAAGTCGAAAATGTCACTTTTTACCAAAAATGACAAAAATATTCATCAAAATTAGAGAATTGAAGATATCATCATGAAATGAACAAATCTATAAGAGGTCTACCCAAGGTACATATATACCAAGTATCAAAGCATTCAGGCTTATAGTTTTCAAGAAAAAGTCGTACAAGTAAAACATTGACACGGACGACATACAATCACTCATATGATAAGCTCCGCTCGACAAAGTCGACAGCGGAGCTAAAACCGGCCGGACATACTAGTAGCCAATTCAACTCAGCTTGAGTGTGGGCAAAAATTTACTGTTTGTTTTAGCTCCGCTGTCGATGATGTCGAGCGGAGCTTATAGTATTACTGATTGTCCGTCGACACCGTCGCCGTCGTCAACTTTACATTTGATACTACACATGTGGTCCTCTCTCAGGTTTGTTCATTTCGTGATGATATCTTTAATTCTTCAATTTTCATGAATATTTTTGTCATTTTTGGTAAAAAGTGATATTAAAAAGTGGTTAAAAACCGCAAGTCTAATTGCTTTGATGTTATATATACTACATAGGTACTACAGGTAGACCTCTCTCAGATTTGTTCATTTTGTGATGATTTTGTTCTTTAATTATCTAATTTTAATGAATGTTTTTGATAAAAAGTTATAAAAAGTCTGATTGCTTTAATATTATACAAATGTACATATTGTTCATTTTCTAATGATATCTTCTGTTCTTTAATTGCAATGTGCATTGATAACAGCGGAGCTATCTCAGCCGACAGGCTGCTAGTTTATGTATATTTTCATTAACGAGAAAGTTGGGGTAACTCCTCTGATTTTTTTTGCTTGGCTGATCTTGTTCATACTTGACAGTTAGGTCATATCGTCACTGATTGGAAAAAATCCTGGTCCACCACTGCCATTGCAACTTATTTTTGAATACTTTCGCCCCAAATTTATTACCTTGTGCCAGTTTTGTAATAACAGTGTTCAAATGATTATGCTTTTTATTTTGGCTACGTTGCGCACTGGTCAGTGATCACCGGCGCCAACATTGTTACACTGTATCAATGTAATCCCAACGCAACTTTGAACTTTGAATGAACTGTAAACGCTACCTTCATTCTAGAAAATGCTATCGAAAAACGGTTGGAAATAATAAATGTAAGAGCAGAATACATCCTAGTAATAAACTAGGTGACTTCTAAAGACTGAATGGTTTTTGCGAACTTCGTATATGGGGCCCATTTACCGGTACTTATAAACAGCTGTTAGCTTCACGTTCATGTCCTACCATGGAAACAGCCAAAAACATGTTGCTTGTTTTTTGAGCAGAGCGGATCGCTAACCAGCCTACCGTCTTGTACCATTTATTTGTTGCAGCCAATTACTTAATCCCCAACTCCCACCATCCAGTCATCTCTGGTGTCTGTCAGCTGTAAGGGCTCAGCCTGGGGGAAATGAGCAAACTGGTTGACTCCCATGTGGGGACGCATTTATTTATTATTCATTGTCTGTTTCTGTCCTATAGACACTGGCGCCACGACTTGGCGATCAGGTCATGGGATTGTTATCTCTATTCTGTGAAGACATTCACATTGACCGTGCGTGGACACATATTCACGATGTGTTTTATACACCTTCGTGAGACTCCATCCGTTTGCTGACTTCGCTATAGTTATTTTTTTTCTTGTCGTCTCAAGATTGTTGCGAGTTTACAATTACCAAAACGCTTACATTGTTGGTTTAACCATTTAGCTCCATGGTTCAACCGGATGCGTGTCACACAATTCTCGATGAATGGAGACACCGGGATTTCACACCTGGAGTTGGCTTCACCTCCATCCCAACCGACCTCGTGATTTAGACGAAACATATTGACTCAGTTCAAGTAGGAATTACATACAATTCCCTCACTTTTATACTTGAAGACGCAATTCAGAATTTCCATGTAATCGCCTGACCGTGAATAAAGGCAATCGATTTATAGCATGTCGGGGCTATCGGCGATTTCGGGTACTGGACATCTCGACCCCCAAAAATCTCGACCCATTTTTCGTTGGACATCTCGACCCACCTACACCTATAGCCAAAACAAAGTCAGCTTGAACATTCAGTTGTGATACATGTCAAAACAATCGCTGCCAGTGATATATTTCGCGAATAAAAAACCCAAAATAAATGCAATCAAAGGCGCCGATCACGGGCGTTAGAAATATATAGAACACGTTGTGACACAGTCTCACCAGCCTCTTTCGCTCATTCAAACGGACAGACACACGTGCTATTTTCGTATATTGAATATGATGGCTATGGAAAAGAAACACCGGAAAAGACAAGTTGTGTATGTGTATTTATCAATCATCAAACTAAACATTCAATGTTATATAGTATAGTAAATTTTATTTGACTCAAATTAATGAATTGGAAATACATTAACCATGGTCAATAATCATACACAAAAAAAAAAAACAATAACAAGAAACACAGATAGGGTCGCGTCGATGCGAAGGGTCGAGATGTCCAGGGTGTCTGTGTCGAGATGACCAATTTGGGACGAAGTGTTTTGGGTCGAGATGTCTAGAAATCGGTACCCCAGACCATTCGTCCCGGTGTATAGCGATAACACCGGGACGAATGGTCTGGGGTAAGAAATCGGCGATTTCAATGAATAGAGATTTAGAATACCAATACATGTCAACACTCGCAACAAGAAAATGTGCCGCTAAGACATCGGGGGCGAGGACTTATTTTTATTATTTCACATAGTTCCGATTGATCTAGCGGCCTGACTCGCTCGCAACTGCTACGTTTAATAGTACGTCCATGGCTCAGTGTAGCCTCGTAGACATTCAAAATTTCGCTACATTTCAACACATGTAACTTGAAAACAAGTGGCTAGGACATTGGACTTAATTTTATTTCACACAATGCCGATGTAGCTAGCACTCGCAACTACATACAAATCGCCACTAGCAACTGCTATTTTTAGCGCTAGCAACTGCCATTTTCGAGCGCTAGCAACTGCCACTTTCGAGCGCTCGCAACTGACACATTTTGCTACTTGCGACTCGCAACTCACCACTCGCAACTGGCGTATTTATGCACCCTTACATTCCTCATGTGGGAGTCTTTGCAGTTAGTTTGCCCATGGAACTATACAGTTCCATGGTTTGCCTGTATGTATATATATGTGTGTGTGTGTGTGTGTGTGTATGTGTGTGTGTCCATCTGTTCAACTACTATCTCAAGAACCATACATTGGTTTTTGATGAAACTTGGTGCATAGATGCTCGTGGCTAATGCGCAGATTTGATTAGGTTTTGGTAAATTTGATAATTAGCTCATATTTAGCTGTTCCATGACTGTTCCACTGATATCTAAAGAACCACTCATTGGATTTTGATGAAACTTGGTACATAGATGCTCTGAACCTATGTGAATATTTTATTAGTTTCTGGTAACAATCCGTGCATATTAATTACCTAATTTGCATAACGATTAGTCAATTTTTGTTTTTTCCACTAATACCTCAAGTACTAATCATCACATTTCAATGAAACTTCGTACATAGTTGTCATAGGACACGGCACAGACCTGATAGTTTTTAGGGTAATATCAGTACATATTAATTACCTATTATGCATAACTAATTAATTTTCAGCTTTTGATATTTCAAGTAGTGAGCATTAGATTTCAATGAAACTTGGTACACAGATACTCAAAGACTATGCAAAGACATGATTAGTTTCAGGGTAAATAATTGTGCATATTAATTACCTATTTTGCATAATTAATTAATTAATTTTCATCCTTTCCACTGATATCTAAAGTACTAATCATCACATTTCAATGAATCTAGAACTATGCAGGGACCCAATTAGTTTTCAGTAAATATTTATGCATATTAATCAACTAATTTGCCTATTTAATCAATTTTCAACTTTCTCCCTGATATCTCAAGTATTAATCATCACATTTCAGTAAAAACTGTTTACATGGATGCTGTAGGACAATAGACAGACCTGATTAGTTTGGGGTTAAAATCTGTTCATATTAATTACATAATTAGCCTCATAATTTATAATTTTTTGGTTTTAATCATATTTCAATAAAACTTAGTACATAGATGGTCTGTTACATTGCGCAGACCTCATTAGTTTTACACTCAAATCTGTTCATATTAATTTTCTGATTTGCATAATTAGTTTTCAGCTTTCCCATCAATATCTCAAGTACAAGTAATTTCAAATTATTTTTAATGTGTCTCCAATACTTTCAGCACATGGTAGTTCTTTCTAAGCTTTCTTTGATTTTTGGTTGGAATGGATTTCGCATGCTGCATTGGTCATTTCAACATGGTCTCTTTTCATTTTATTCACTATACTGATTTAAGCTAGCGAGACTATTATTTGTGTTGAAAATTACGATTTTCATATTTATTTATTAATTGGTGAAATGCACTATAAACTTTCATGTGATAAAGTCAACATAATATAGAATGTCATGTAAGTTGATTAAAATGTAGATTTTCTGAAGGGAAGCAAGGCAGCCTCAGTAGTGTTTTCCAAAATCAGCAACACAGGTTTAATCTGTGTGCCTATAAGTTTCAAAGATAAACTCAAGACAAAGCAATGTTAGGATGTGTTATCAGTAGCTATCTGACACACAATGAGTGTTTCCAAACATTTGAGTGGTTTGTCTCCGCCCCTGTTTGTTTCACAGATTAGTCATTTGCATATGAATGCGTTAGACACAAGGTCACACAGCTACTGAAAAAAAATCATTGATTTTGATGTTTTCATATGCCGAATTTATCCAATTATAGCTATCCCATTCCTTTATTTTTTTTGGTTTCCAATAGCCTTACACATTTGGATGTCCCTACGCATGTTAAAACAGACCTTGATGGGAAAACAAATTGATTGTGCCGATAAACAAGCTTGAAAATCTTTGCTGTTACTTCATGGACGTTTTCTAGGAGTTTATGTTTTTCAAAATACAAGGTCTTTAACAAAAAATAACGTATACTTATTGTCGTCGAATTAACACCAAATTTTCACAGCTTTAAGGTGACAGTGAGAGGAACTTGAATGTGTCCAGACAAACTATTTCATGGATTATTTACCAACGAGTTGTGGTTTGAGTTGGGGGCAATGCGACTAAAACAGTAATTGAAATTCAGCACACTATTTTTTAAAACGCGTTGCTTGAATAAAACTGACCAGACACATTCACATTACCTGACTATTGAACAACTAGGAAAAGTGAAAAAAATACTTCTTATCGCCAGCATAAATGCGTAATTATTTTTTTTACAGAAAAAGTAATTTTTCACCTTTGATTGAGTAACGCGTCGTAGAATGCAGATACGGGCATGCAAAATACACTTGTGAAAAGCTTGAAGTCTGGCGATTCTAAAAATATATACTTTCCTGGGTCTATTTGTAGTCATTTAGTCACAACTGGAAGATGAAAACAAGTATGCAAATAATAGTCCTGCTACCTTAATATGTGTACTATTCTTTTATATTGCAGAGGGAGAGTAATGCGTTACACTTGGCAGCATCAAATAACACTGTGGATGTTATAAAGCTACTCTTAGACCAGAATATAGATGTCCATGCAGTAGACAAAGTAGGTTTAACATTTATGACTAATTCATGATTGTACTTGATCTCTTTCCATTTTAATAACATACCATACTTCCCTGATTTTAAGCCCAAGGGTCTCAACATGTAAAATGGGGGAAAGGGAGGGGTGGGTCATACCCGGGGACAACCCTAGAAAAGATAGATTTTTTCCATTTAACGTTGTAACAATGTTACCCCTCTACTTTCCAAATGTCTATATATGTTTAAGACATAAAAACCAGAAGGTCTATAATTTTTAGTGAATTGTTAAAACAGTTTTTTATATACAGACTTTAGTTTTATTGCACGTCTTCGGGATTTGAGAATAGTTTTAGAACCATTTACAATAACCATGATTTTGTTAATCTTTAGATCTACTCTTTAAATGCATTAATTATTCTCTGGGTTTTAATTTTAATATTTTCGCTGATAAGTAAAATTCACTAAATTAAATCTATGTGAACACGTAAAATAACAATAGATCTCATGGTTTCCTTGCCTAATTGATGAAATTAAAACAAATGATAAAAAACACCCATGGTCATATAACTGGGTTGGCCATCAACTCATTAAATGTCTAAAAATAAGAGGTGGGCTTATACCCGGAGAAAGTATGGTAATACTGATGTAATATGTATCCATAATGTTGAAGCGTTGGTTGTGGTGGAAAATTAGGACAGTGTGCCCAACTGGGGATGGGTTTTGCAAATTTAGGTCTGTGTGCCCACCTTGGGATGGGTTGTGAAGTTGTGCAAGTGAGCTCCACTGGGAAGGCTTGTTAAAAGAAGAGTCTCTGAGCCAACTAAGAATGGGTTGTGTAAAGTTGGGCCACTGAGCCCTACTAGGGATGGGTAATTGTGTAAAGTTGTGCTGGTAAATCCAACTAAGGGTGGGTTGTGTGAAGTTGGGCCACTGAGCCCTACTGGGGATGGGTAATTGTGTAAAGTTGTGCTGGTAAAGCCAACTAAGGGTGGGTTGTGTAAAGTTGAGCCACTGAGCCCTACTAGGGATGGGTAATTGTGTAAAGTTGTGCTGGTAAAGCCAACTAAGGGTGGGTTGTGTAAAGTTGAGCCACTGAGCCCTACTAGGGATGGGTAATTGTGTAAAGTTGTGCTGGTAAAGCCAACTAAGAATGGGTTGTGTAAAGTTGGGCCACTGAGCCCTACTAGGGATGGGTAATTGTGTAAAGTTGTGCTGGTAAAGCCAACTAAGGGTGGGTTGTGTAAAGTTGGGCCACTGAGCCCTACTAGGGATGGGTAATTGTGTAAAGTTGTGCTGGTAAAGCCAACTAAGAGTGGGTTGTGTAAACTTGGGCCACTGAGCCCTACTGGGGATGGGTAATTGTGTAAAGTTGTGCTAGTATAGCCAACTAAGGGTGGATTGGGTAAAGTTGGGCCACTGAGCCCTACTAGGGATGGGTAATTGTGTAAAGTTGTGCTGGTAAATCCAACTTAGGGTGGGTTGTGTAAAGTTGAGCCACTGAGCCTTACTAGGGATGGGTAATTGTGTATAGTTGTGCTGGTAAAACCAACTAAGGGTGGGTTGTGTAAAGTTGGGCCACTGAGCCCTACTAGGGATGGGTAATTGTGTATAGTTGTGCTGATGAAGCCAACTAAGAGTGGGTTGTGTAAACTTGGGCCACTGAGCCCTACTGGGGATGGGTAATTGTGTAAAGTTGTGCTAGTATAGCCAACTAAGGGTGGATTGGGTAAAGTTGAGCCACTGAGCCCTACTAGGGATGGGTAATTGTGTATAGTTGTACTGGTAAAGCCAACTAAGGGTGGATTGGGTGATGAAGTGAGAATTTCAGTTATGGTACGGAGATCTTGTATGCTCTGCATTGGGCAATTCTGTTGATGATCCAACATCAACGTTAGATCTACGGCTAAGTTCAATGAAACCACTTCATGCAAAATGGTTGGTCAGTGCAGTACAGCAAGTTTCCCAACAGCGTGAACAACTTGTAGAAGGCCTTGCACAAGCTGGAATTCTGAATTGTTTTCAGTAAGAGAACTCTGAATTTTCTCGTACTAGAACTTAGTATTTACAGTCACGTCCTTGCCATTATTTACATTTTAAAAATACTACTTAACATTGTAATAATTTATTTCTGTATGTACAATAAAACAAGATGAATAGTAATATTTCTTATTTTATTATAATGTGTGGATGAATGAAAATTGGTCACCCAATACTAGTCTCTATACTGTCCCAATGACGACAATGATAAATGGCGGTGTTTTAAATTCATGCACTTCTAGTTTGCGTTAAATACATGAAAATTAAACCCCGTTAATAATTACCCACTTTACAGTAATAACATATTAGGTTATAAGGTGTTTTTATAAATTGAGATTCTTTAGCCCCCCCCCCCCAATTTATACAATGAAACTAATGGTTATGTTTGTAATGATTATTTATTCTATCACTGGAAAATCACTGCCTGGAAGTATTTAAAATTACAAATAATACAAAACAGATTGTTTACGGTGGGGTTCTAATATTGTGTGTTTCCTAATGTACTGTTCCCATGGTTGTTCATATGGGACAGATTAAAGACATGTCATTTCTGCCATTATTTTTAAAAACAAATTGACCCAATACTTGGTATATTTTCAACAAGTTTAAGGTAGAGATGCAGTTTACCTGACAGGTATTTTAATTAGTTAATTAGGAAACCAAGATGACCTCCCTTGTCCACAAAACTATATATTTTCGGAAAGCTTATTGTATGAATTTTAAAATTTTGTTAATATTTTTTTTTATGGACACTGTAGTTTGAAATATGCACAAAAATGTGCTTTTTTGGTCAAAAGTGATTTAAAAAAATTAGCTTCTAAACCATGCTTCTGTTTCCTGTCAAAATTGGTTTATGGGTACATCTGTTTACTATGAAGAAAGCGTCGGCTTGAAAACTGTCTACCAGTTGTCAATTTTGCAGGGCAGCAGCACAAATTTCACTACTTCAAGTTTATGCATAAATTAACACCCAGGCTAGTTGTCTGTACGATTGTTTTAACACTGTTCAACCAAAAACAATGTCCCGACGGCGTTTTGAAGATAAACACATTGTCAATCATTTGTGAAAATTTCAAAACAAAAGGTCAAAGCGTCTAGGAGCTATTTTTTTCAAAGTTCTGGGATGTGCACTAAAAAAAAGCTGAGATAATTGCTAATTTGCATAACAATTCACTCAGTAAGAAGTTTGCTAATGCTCATAATTAAAATGGCTGTAACAGTTCCAAATTTAAATGTATTATCGTTTTGTTAAAAGTTAAATACAGTGCATGTTATGGAGATCCCGTCATTTCTTTTTTTACCATGTTTCTTTTTTATTATTTATGTACAGCCTTGCTAAATCTTGCTAAGCATTCAAAAGAGAGAATGTTTGCACCTGTTATCTATATTTTAAAATCGTTTTTTGAGTATGTTCCACTATTCACAATTCTACAAAATTTTAAGTCTTTAGTCAAGACTGTTTGGATAATAAAAAGCAAAAAAAAATTCACTCCCAAGTGCCCACAAACCTGCATATTTAAATTCTTCAAAATCCTGTATTAATGTTTAAGAAGTTCTTAATTTGACCTACAATCATACTGGCTTAAGGTCGAAGCAAACTGAAGCAGGGAGGAAAAAGTAGAAAGAGGAAGCTGTCAATCCCCATGTGCCATTATATCTGACACAGGAAAAAAACGGGCTATTTTGTTTATGTAATGACAAATTTAATTACCATTGAAAAACAATTGTCATCAACTCCATTAAAAATAATAATTTCATTGAAATTATTCTGATCAACATGAAATAATAACTACCAGTTCAAAAATACTGGTCAATATTTTAGCCATTAAAAATGTCCAGAAGTGACTTTTTAATAGGGTCTGACCAGTGAAAGAACTGTTAAAATGAAGTCTTAGAATTACTATAACTTATCCTAATAAATTGCAGAAAACAAAGCAAAATTTTTTCTTGTTAAATGAGGTCATAATGACCTGTTTTGGTTTGTACTATTTTTGAGTATCATTATAGATGTTCAAGTGTTTATCAAACATGCCTAAAAATACAAGAATCTTCAAATATTCAAATTACTGGTAGCCTGTGGTGGAGGTTGATTCAGTGTGTTCAGTTAATGCTAATATTAATGTTAATATTAGGTGGTTATACCAACATAGTTTGAGATTCTGTATACAGATGAATCTTTACTGACAATGGTTACCATTGCATTTGATGGTCAACCATTGAAATTAGATGGTTATACCAACATAGTTTGAGGTTCTGTATCCAGATGAATCTTTACTGACAATGGTTACCATTGTATTTGATTGTCAACCATTGAAATTAGATGGTTATACCAACATAGTTTGAGGTTCTGTATCCAGATGAATCTTTACTGACAATGGTTACCATTGTATTTGATGGTCAACCAAGATACTAGTAGTTATTGTCAACCATAAAATACCATATCATTTTGCCATGATTGGATTTACCCAGATCACCAGACTTGTTATTACCCTTACCTTAGGATCAGTCCTGCCATATAACTAAATTTATAATTTACTGTGAAAGTATGAGAAGCAATCAAAAGATTACTATCCCCACATTATTATGTCTAATCACTGTCTTATTACAGTGTACAGACATTACTGTAGTAATGCTCATGCTTGTCAAGGAAATGTAAATTTGGTTAAAAAAACATCTTATTTGTATTATTATTGTGTTATATACTTGGTGTATATGTACCTTGGGTAGACCTCTCTTAGATTTGTTCATTTCATGTTGATATCTTTAATTCTCTAATTTTGGTGAATATTTTTGTCATTTTTGGTAAAAAGTGATATTTTCGACTTCTTGTTAAAAACCGCATGTCTGATTGCTTCGATATTACATATATAGGTACTACATGTGGACCTCTCTTAGATTTGTTCATTTCATGTTGATATCTTTAATTCTCTAATTTTGGTGAATATTTTTGTCATTTTTGGTAAAAAGTGATATTTTCGACTTCTTGTTAAAAACCGCATGTCTGATTGCTTCGATATTACATATATAGGTACTACATGTGGATCTCTCTTAGATTTGTTCATTTCATGTTGATATCTTTAATTCTCTAATTTTGGTGAATATTTTTATCATTTTTGGTAAAAAGTGATATTTTCGACTTCTTGTTAAAAACCGCATGTCTGATTGCTTCGATACTACATATATAGATACTACATGTGGACCTCTCTTAGATTTGTTCATTTCATGTTGATATCTTTAATTCTCTAATTTTGGTGAATATTTTTGTCATTTTTGGTAAAAAGTGATATTTTCGACTTCTTGTTAAAACCGCATGTCTGATTGCTTCGATATTACATATATAGGTACTACATGTGGACCTCTCTGAGATTTGTTCATTTCGTGATGATATCTTCAATTCTCTAATTTTGGTGAAAAATTTTGTCATTTTTGGTAAAAAGTGGTATTTTCGACTTCTTGTTAAAAACAACAAGTCTGATTGCTTTGATATTACATATATAGATACTACATGTGGACCTCTCTCAGATTTGTTCATTTCGTGATGATATCTTCAATTCTCTAATTTTGGTGAAAAATTTTGTCACATTTGGTAAAAAGTGGTATTTTCGACTTCTTGTTAAAAACAACAAGTCTGATTGCTTTGATATTACATATATAGGTACTACATGTGGACCTCTCTCAGATTTGTTCATTTCGAGATGATATCTAATTTTGATGAATATTTTTGTCATTAAAAGAGTATATATTGTACTCATTTTTGTAAAAGTGATATTTTCAAATTCTTGTTGAAAACAGCAAGGTCCGTTGCTTTGATACTATACATATTGTTTATTTTCTAATGATATCTTCAGTTTTTTAGTTGAAATGTGCATTGTTGACAGCGGAGCTATCTCAGCCGACAGGCTGCTTGTTTCAAATAGTGGAGATACATGTAATTGGCTAATGACAAAACTTGGCTAGTTCCATTGTTTTAGTCACAGCCTCAAACAAGACAATTTCCATATGATCAATAGACGAGGTAAATCAAGTCCATATTTGTCTGTTAATAATTTCTATTTATCCAAATTTTTGTAGTAATTGGGAGTGAATAATAAACAATGGCTCTGGTCGAAACAGTTTCTTCTTGTTCTAAGCATTCATTTATCACTGCAACACCTGTTAGTATGTAAATTAGTGAATCATAATTGAATAATATGAATATTGGAATTATTATACAGTGCAGTTTTATTTATGTTAAGTCAACTCATAATTTGAATATCAATGTAACCATGAAGGTTTACTAATTTGCATATGTGAATGCTTAAAACAGTGGTACAGTGTGACTTTGAGCGGTTAAAAAATCTGATTTTGTTATAAATCTTTGAAGAGATTACAGTATATAGTACATGCATCATATTTTGGAGGTTCTGTAACATCATTGTCCTCCCCTCCACAAGCTGATATTGCAATACTGGGTAGAAAGTCCCCTTCACAGAACAATTATAGTGTCATTAGCCTGTTATAATGTATTTTGAATGCACTTTCAAACAATGATTTTTCCCCATGAAGTAACTACCAGCTTAATTAATGTACAATTATATAAAAAGTATTTCCATTGTATGAATTACATTTCCACCTGAACATCGTTATTTGTTAAAATGGACCGATAATCGTTTGTGTGTGTCAGCATTTGAAAAACAGGAGAGCACATCAGGTAAGTGTTTGTATTTCTATTGTTTTGTTCCAAACTACAAAATTTTGAAACAAACTTATCAGCCAAAATATTTTTTTATGTTCTGGCTTGTACTACTGTATATTTATTAAAATGTTTGTTATTGAAAATTGTCATTGGCATCTAGCAGTGATATGTTGTGTTTAATCCTAAATTTTTTTTGTTTTTTATAGATAGTTCATCATGAATGACACCTGTTATTGAAAATTGTCATTGGTATTGGCTAGCGAAAGCCATCTTGTCAAAGATGAAACACCTTCTAGAATACCTATATGCACCAAGCGCACCTCAACAGACACCCCAGTCAACTCAACAAGGCTACCAAACAAACCTTAGCTAAAAATGACTGATATCCTGACTGCATTTGAAAGCTATCAATGTCAGAGTTCTTCACTGCTACAACAAATAGACAGTACAATATCAGGTTTGAATGACATTATGCCTAAGCTATTAACAAAAACAACATGTGAAGCAAATATCAGCAGCATGCACATTAATGGAAAAAGACCTACAAAGAAATTCAACTGGAATTGAAAAGCTGAAAAACCAACTAAGAGAAAAGGATGAAATAATAGAAAGCTTACAAGCAAAACTGAATCAGCTCACAACTAACAACAATGAACTCATAATTAATAGCAACAAACTAGAACAAAAACTGAATCAAATGAAGAAAAGTAATGACAACGGAGATATATCCATCAGGGATGAACTGAAGTTAATAATTACAAAAGTAGATGATAATGAAACTAAGTCAAACCTCATCTTGGAAGCAATAAAGAAGGTTAGTGTCCATACAGTAAAGCAATATGAAATGACTAGCAGAGCAATACAGGCTAAACAACCAATAACAGAAAGACAGCAATATCAGATGACTAATATTTCCAATAACCAGAAAAATGGCTTACTTAGAGAATGCAATAAACCCAAGCAACCAGAAGATACCAATACTCTAGAAGCTCAGATACCCACTGGTCAGAATACAGTCGGTAGACGACATCTACCCGGACATTTCAATTCTAGAAATATACCACCTCAAGTACAACACCTTGGCATGAGTGACTCTCAGTCAAAATATATATGGAAGAAACATTTTGCAAAAGACCAGATGATGCTGACTTACAGTAAGGCAACAATCCAGACCATCAAACAAGTTATTATAGCCAACAAACTTCCAGGGATGTTGAATAGTCTAACACTCAATGTAGGAGGAAATGATGTGGACAACGAAGATATGGAAAACACAATAATTCAGAAATATCAAGATTTAATAAGTTTTGTTCTAAAAAGATATCCAGACACCAATATTTTCCTATGTGGAATATTTGCACGAAGAAACTGGCAAGAAACAGAGTTATCTACAATGAATAAAGTAAATGAATACCTCAGCTCACAAAGAAAAACAAAGAAAGTATTCTATATTGCAATGGATAACATCAATAAAGACATGTTGCAGTATGATGGTATTCATATAAATAGACATAATGGTACATCAAAATTCATCAACAATTAATGATATCACTCCACTACAAGCCCATGTAACTAGAAGAGCATATACACCCACCATACATAGTCCTCATGTCATGGATTCAAAATACAATGTATAGCAATGGAGACGCCGCAATTACACATGGATATTATTTGCCAGACTGGTCACCCAGTGTAAAGACACCAGTGAAATCAACATTTAACAAGAGGTCTTACAGTGAAGTTGTACAACCTAAACCTCAACAAGAGCAACATCACCACAACCCAGATAATCGTATTACAGGTGACATCATAGCAAGAGTAGCTATGATAGAACAACATGTCTTCATGAAAAACTAAAATCTGAATAATGAAGAACAATTGTCACAGAAGATTTCACCAAGACATACTTTCAATTGGACATTGGAATGTAGGAGGGCTTCGGTACAAATACATACAAATATTGAACAAAAATTACAACAAAACAAGGGAAACCATAGATGTAGAAGATAACTAAAGAATTACCATATTTATGGATTTACAGAGACATGGCTTGATGAGAAGGAAAAACATTTATTGCCAGAACCAAATGATTTCTATATTCTACAAAACAAGAAAGAAAAACAAGCAGGCTTGGAGAAACTCTGGCGGAATAACCCTATAAATTAAACAAAACATCAGACAGGGTACAACTATTATCCCTGATACTTCTCAATTTACAGTCTGGTGCAAGCTAAATAAAGAATTCAACAAACAGCCAAACGATATCTACATTTGTACTGCCTACATCCCATCAGAACATTCATCACTGTACAACAAAATGGACATAGACCCTTTCACGGAAATTGAAAAAGAAATTATCACATTTAATAACAAAGGAGAAGTTTTGAGACCTAAATGCCAGAACAAGTGATATGACAGATTTCATAGACAGCAATGACTCTAATGTTTCAATTCGTCAACACTACACTGCATGATACCATGGAAAACATAGAAAAAAACTTATTGAAATATGTAAATCAAATGAACTGGTAATATTAAATGGACGAGCCAATATAGTAATACACAGGCACTTAAGATTCCATACTCCACCTGGATTAAACACTTCCAAACCATCAGTAAAAATGAAGTTACAACACCAGAACAACAACACAACCTAAAAATAGAACTAGAAGAAACTGGAAAAAATGGTTATTCAAAAAACAACTTGAATGAAGCAATAACAGAAGGAGAAATTAAAAATGCTTTAAGGAAAATGAAAAATAACAAAGCCTGCGGTCCTGATGGCATACCTTCAAAAATGCTTAAATACAGCAACACGGCAATGATTAAAGCCCTGAAGAAAATGTTCAACCAAATTTTAAGAAATGGAGAATATTCAGAAAGCTGGAACATTAGTATGCTAACACATAAACAGGGTGATTTCTTTGACAGCAATAACTATCGTAGTGTATCAGTTAGCAATACTACTGGAAAACTGTTTAATTCAATATTGAACAATAAACTTGTACAGTACTTAGAAAAACAATAATATTATTCATCCACACCAAGGAGGTTTTAAGAGAAAACATAGAACCACTGATCATATCATCACACTGCATACTATAATCAAGAAATACCAACAACATGGGAAAAAATTATATTGCTGCTTCATAGACTTGAAAAAGTGCTTTGATACTGTGTGGAACAACTGACTAATGTACAAGCTATAATGTAATAATATAAAACGAAAATTTTATGACCTGACTAAAACATGTATCGTAAAATAAGAAATACATGCTAAAACTAGGCAACTGTATATCGCCCACATTTACACTAGAAAATGGCATTAAACAAGGATGTCTATTAAGTCCAATCTTATTTAACATTTACATCAATGACCTTGTTAATGAATTACAAATTCAAGGGAATGACCCAGCATCACTAAACAAAAAACAAATTCCATGTCTTCTGTACGCGGACGATATTGTACTAATGTCTGAAAGTGCAGAAGGCCTACAAAAATCCATGGATGTTATGCACAACTATGTCAATAACTGGGGCCTTCGAGTCAATATTAAAAAAACAAAAACAGTTATCTTTGCTAAGAATGGGCATCACACAGAAAATCTAAATATTACACATGGAAGCGATAATATAGAGAAAACAACACAATATACTTCTAGGTGTTACCTTTAACACTAATGGATCAATAGATTCGACAATGAACAGACTCTGATAAGACGAGAAAAGCTGAAAAAGCACAAAGTCATCTATTTATAGACAGTAACAATTATAATATGATATTAAAAATGAAATTATTTGAAACCACCTGATTACCCATTCTTACCTATGCTGGTGAAATATGGGGAGTTTGCACAAATGGAAACACTTGGGACAAAACAAGTACAGAGAAATTTCATTTACAGTTTTGCAGACATTTAATGAATATTAATAACAAAGCTAGTAATATAGCAGTCAGAATGGACATAGGAAGACTGCCTCTTTTATGCACTTTACAATACAGAGCACTTATGTATTATAAACACCTCAAATCAATGAATGAAAGTAACATAGCCTACAATGCATTGTTAGAGATGGAAAACAATAAAGTAATCAAGGATTACTTAACCACTAATCTTGTTTTCTCATATGGAGAAATTTGATTCCGTCAGCAGTACACAAAGGTTCAAATACATTATGAACAACACAAACAAGCAATGTATACTTGGAGTAATACACTACATACAAACAGCATTGGAAAAAAGAAAATCTCTTGCAGATTAAATCTTTATTATTATCTACATTTTTAATTTTAATTTTTATGTCTATAGCATATGTATTATACATTTTATTATTAGTCCCCGTTCGGACGCAGTCCGAAAACGGGGACTTATGTTTTGCCCTGTGTGCGTGCGTCCGTGCGTCCGTCCGTCCGTGATCACCTGTATCTCGAACATGCATGGATCGATTAAGTTCAAACTTCACTCATACATCACACATTATATGGGACATATGCACATGCATTTTTTTCATGATCCGATTAACGATAGCCGAATAGCGGCCATTTTAAGGCCGAAAATGCATCAAAATCGCACATTTTCACCATTCCGGACCCGGATCTCAGTTATGCATGGACGGATTTTGTTCAAATTTGGTACATACATTAAACATAATAGGACCTTAATGCACGTCATTTTTTTTTTTGGATCGGGTTCGAAATGGCCGACTGGTGGCCATTTTGTTTTAAAGAATTCAGTTCTGGATCCGTATCTGAGACCTGCTTGGATTGATCGAGTTCAAACTTCACACACACAAGGTACATCATGTCACAAATATGTATGTGCATTTGTTTCATGATCTCATTAACGATGGCCAAATGGCGGCCACTTTAAGGCCGAAAATGCATTGAAATCGCACATTTTCACCATTCCGGACCCGGATCTCAGTTATGCATGGACGGATTTCATTCAAATTTGGTACATACATTAAACATAATAGGACCTTGATGCACGTCATTTTTTTTTTCGGATCAAGTTCGAAATAGCCGACTGGCGGCCATTTTGTTTTAAAGAATTCAGTTCTGGATCCGTATCTGAGACATGTCTGGATTGATCAAGTTCAAACTTCACACACACAAGGTACATCATGTCACAAATATGTATGTGCATTTGTTTCATGATCTCATTAACGATAGCCAAATGGGGGCCGCTTTAAGGCCGAAAATGCATTGAAATCGCACATTTTCACCATTCCGGACCCAGATCTCAGTTATGCATGGACGGATTTCATTCAAATTTGGTACATACATTAAACATAATAGGACCTTGATGCACGTCATTTTTTTTTTCGGATCATGTTCGAAATAGCTGACTGGCGGCCATTTTGTTTTAAAGAATTCAGTTCTGGATCCGTATCCGAGACATGTCTGGATTGATCAAGTTCAAACTTCACACACACAAGGTACATCATGTCACAAATATGTATGTGCATTTGTTTCATGATCTCATTAACGATAGCCAAATGGGGGCCGCTTTAAGGCCGAAAATGCATTGAAATCGCACATTTTGACCATTCCGGACCCGTATCTCAGTTATGCATGGATGGATTTTGTTCAAATTTGGTACATACATTAAACATAATAGGACCTTGATGCACGTCTTTTTTTTTCGGATCAAGTTCGAAATGGCCGACTGGCGGCCATTTTGTTAAAGAATTCAGTTCTGGATCCGTATCCAAGACATGTCTGGATTGATCAAGTTCAAACTTCACACACACATGATACATCATGTCACAAATAGATATGTGCATTTGTTTCATGATCTGCTTAACAATAGCGGAATGATGGCCATTTTAAGGCCGAAAATGCATCAAAATCACGTATTTTCACAATTCCAGAACCGGATCTCAGTCATGCATGGATGGATTTTGTTCAGATTTAGCACAATGTGTTGTACATATGCAGGTGCATTTCGGTCATGATCTGCTTTGAATGTATATGTCACTCAAATATGAACGGAACGGGGACGTGTCATTGACAATGACTTGTTTTATCATATTTTGTTGTAAAGTGATAAAAAACAAACAAACTTTATTACATGTAACGTGTAAACCAAAAAAGAAATGTCAAATTTTTGTTATGGTGGTAATAAAGATTATTTTTATTATAGGTACCTCAGGTAAACCTCTCTCTGATTTGTTCATTTCGTGATGATATCTTCAATTATCTTTTTTAATGATTATTTTTGTCCTTTTTGGTATAAAGTGATATTTTCGAATTCTTGTTGAAAACATGCATCAAGTCCGATTGCTTTGATACTATACATATTGTTCATTTTCTTATATCTTCAGTTCTTTAATTGAAATTTGTATTGCTAACAGCGGAGCTATCTCAGCCGACAGGCTGCTTGTTTTATTAATACCAGTTGTTCATGAAACGTAAAACATTAATTCTCAACTCGTAAGGAAAGGACCAGTGACAGCGAAAGCTATTCACTGCTAAAGCAACTCATCATGAAAGCAACTCATCGTAAAGCTACTAGTATGGTTGTCATATAAAACCATTATGTCTCCATACTGGCAGTCCTGGCACTTGATATGATTCTTGTAAACTCCTTATGGACAGTTTGTGCAGTATCCACTAATGATTATGATTTCATACTGCCTACCTTTCTGACATCTTGTATGGTTTCCTCTGTTTGACATTCAGTCAGCACTACTAATTTACATGAGGGCACACAAGATGGCAGATGTTCCTGTTTGAATACCTCCAGTTACTGAGTGTAGTATTTTACATGTTAATGAGCAATGTGTACACTTGCTATACTTTACATAATTACAATTGACCTGTTTTTGACCATCTGGTTAGTTATGTAATTATCCCTTTATAAGGGCTGTACATTTACAATAAAGTCAGTCTGCATTTGGTTATTGATGTATGCATGTCTCTTTCTCTGGCCCTGAACTATGAAATACTACACTGCGGTTTGTTACTAATGTTGGAAAATCTGTTGGAGATAACCGGATGTTTGGTTTACACTAGGGATGGAAGTAGACACGGTAGGTTCTTAATGTCTCCCATTGCTAATACAAATGCTGCGTCAGGGCAGGTAATGCACAGCACAATTTGCTGCACAGTCCCAATAACAGCTGCCATCTGATCAGCACAATGGGAATGTGTTTTTTTGTCTGCACCAGTTCTATAACGTACTTGATCAGTTCTTCCTATTTCTCAGAGTAGAACAGCATTGTGAATTAGGCTCCATATACAATTCTATTGATATATCCCACACTTTCATGAGTTGCATAGTCCTATTTTCTATAGCCATGTCTCCAGTTCTGTGTTCCATTTGGCCACAGATTTTGGGAACTTGCTGAAAGTAGAAGCATTAGCTTCTTGAATGGTCATCACCACAGTACCAGGAAACACTTGTTGAACTTGACATTGTTGACATATTTGGGCCACTGAGCACAACCAGAGATGGGGTCTGTAAAGTTGGAAATAGATGAAATTGGGCCGGTGATGCATGTTCCCTAGTATTTCTATCATGCCAGTACACTGTACTTTATCAGCTCCCCTGTCGTTAAAGTCGATACAGCAAAGAGTCAGAATGTTTTTAAATTGGATATGCAAGTACCTTGGATGGTTTTTTTCTCAGATTTGTTTATTTCATGTCAAATCTCAAATACTCTATTTTTGGTGAATATTTTTGGTAAAAGGTGATATTTTCAACTTCTTGTTAAAAACCTCAAGTCTGATTGCTTTGATACTATGATATTGTTCATTTTCTAATAATATCTTCAGTTCTTAATTGAAATGTGCATTGCTAACAGCGGAGCTATCTCAACCGACAGGCTGCTTTTTAATCTAGTAGGTACTGCAAATATTCCAATTAGGTGTATATATACACGTGTATTGCTGCTTATTAATGCTTTGATCACTCGCCCTAATTATTTATGTCAATTTTAGTAACCCTAGAAAACACTGTATATTATTAATCCAGTAGGTACTGCAAATATTCTAATTAGGTAACTATATGTGTATTCCTGCTTATTAATGCTTTGATCACTCACCCTAATTATTTATGTCAATTTTAGTTAGCCTAACATGCCCAACTCTGGATCTATTTCTAACCTGACATGTAGGCGTAAAAGGCGCTTTCACTGGCCGAACGGCATCAGACCTCACTGACGCCTGACGGAATAATGTTTGTTTCATCAGCAAGATAAATACCGCGAATTTGTAAAGTTTCAATTAATATTCATGTTGGTGGTCATGGTTACACAAAGCAAAAATCAAGATGATAAACATTGGGTGGAAATACACTGTGTTGGGTTTGGCAAGGACTGCAAAGGGCACAACTAGCAACTCGCTCGACCTTGTCAGACAATTTAAGATGGGTTAAAGTTGAATATTTGTGAGGGTGAGTGAGCACGAATACTGATGAGGTTTGTAAAGTTGAATATTTGGGCAAGCGAGCACAACTACCAATACGACTTGGGAAGTTTGAAAGAAATGATTAAGATGGCATCTTGGGTTACTAATATGATTATATTTGATCATTTTGTTATATTTACTACTAGCTGATATAATATGTGTACTATTGTCTTATATTGCAGGACAAGAAGAATGCTCTGCACTATGCAGCAAGGTATAATAGAAATCCTGATGTTATAAAGCTACTCTTAGACAAGAATATAGATATCAATGCAGTAGACAAAGTAGGTTTAACAGTTTACTTTATTCACTTTGCAGATAAAGCAATTCATCACTACTTTATGATTATACTTGATCATTCTGTTATATTTACTACTAGCTGATATAATATGTGTACTATTGTCTTATATTGCAGTACAAGACGAATGCTCTGCACTATGCAGCACAGTATAATAGAAATCCTGATGTTATAAAGCTACTCTTAGACAAGAATATAAATATCAATGCAGTAAACAATGTAGGTTTAATAGTTTACTTTATTCACTTTGCAGATAAAGCAATCCATCACTACTTTATGATTATACTTGATCATTCTGTTATGTTTACTACTAGCTGATATAATATGTGTACTATTGTCTTATATTGCAGGACAAGAAGAATGCTCTGCACTATGCAGTAGAGCATAATAGAAATCCTGATATTATAAAGCTACTCTTGGACAAGAATATAGATATCAATGCAGTAGACTGGGTAGGTTTAATAGTTTACTCTATTTTCTTTGCAGAAAAAGCAATTCATCACTACTTTATGATTATACTTGATCATTCTGTTATATTTACTACTAGCTGATATAATATGTGTACTATTGTCTTATATTGCAGTACAAGAAAAATGCTCTGCACTATGCAGCACAGTATCAAAATTCTGATATTATAAAGCTACTCTTAGCAGACAAGAATATAGATATCAATGCAGTAGATGATGTAGATTTAACAGTTTACTTTATTCAGTTTGCAGAAAAATGCAATCCATCACTACTTTATGATTATACTTGATCATTCTGTTATATTTACTACTAGCTGATATAGTATGTGTACTATTGTCTTATATTGCAGGACAAGAAAAATGCTCTGCACTATGCAGCAGAGCATGATAGAAATCCTGATGTTATAAAGCTACTCTTAGACAAGAATATAAATATCAATGCATTAGACAATGTAGGTTTAATAGTTTACTTTATTCACTTTGCAGATAAAGCAATCCATCACTACTTTATGATTATACTTGATCATTCTGTTATGTTTACTACTAGCTGATATAATATGTGTACTATTGTCTTATATTGCAGGCAAAGAAGAATGCTCTGCACTATGCAGCACAGTATCAAAATTCTGATGTTATAAAGCTACTCTTAGCTGACAAGAATATAAATATCAATGCAGTAGACAATGTAGGTTTAATAGTTTACTTTATTCACTTTGCAGATAAAGCAATCCATCATTACTTTATGATTATACTTGATCATTCTGTTATATTTACTACTAGCTGATATAATATGTGTACTATTGTCTTATATTGCAGGAAGAGAAGAATGCTCTGCACTATGCAGTAATCTGTAATAGCAATCCTGATATTATAAAGCTACTCTTAGCAGACAAGAATATAGATATCAATGCAGTAGACAATGTAGGTTTAATAGTTTACTTTATTCACTTTGCAGATAAAGCAATCCATCATTACTTTATGATTATACTTGATCATTCTGTTATATTTACTACTAGCTGATATAATATGTGTACTATTGTCTTATATTGCAGGAAGAGAAGAATGCTCTGCACTATGCAGCACAGTATCAAAATTCTGATATTATAAAGCTACTCTTAGCAGACAAGAATATAAATATCAATGCAGTAGACAATGTAGGTTTAATAGTTTACTTTATTCACTTTGCAGATAAAGCAATCCATCATTACTTTATGATTATACTTGATCATTCTGTTATATTTACTACTAGCTGATATAATATGTGTACTATTGTCTTATATTGCAGTACAAGAAAAATGCTCTGCACTATGCAGTAGAGCATGATAGAAATCCTGATATTATAAAGCTACTCTTAGACAAGAATATAGATATCAATGCAGTAGACTGGGTAGGTTCAACAGTTTACTTTATTTATTTTATTTGAATTTTAGATCAAACATATCAAAAAAAGAAGTCTTGATCAGCATGTCTTTATTACTTAAAATACCATAATCTCCGTTTCAAACAATCACATTATTATCAAAATACAAATGGCTACACTAGTTTTTCATCAAAAAATCTAAAATCATCAGCACAACTGCAGACAGTCTGTAATGTTTTGAGCATGGCAAAGTTTTTTGATCCCTGAACACAACTAAATGAAACAGAATATTTAAAGTTGTAATTTTTCAAGATAACTCGGACAAAGTTCGAAAACGATTACTTATAATTCGGTCTCTGTCAGTCCGTGCATCCGTCCGTCTAGAGTCATATTTCAGATTCCATCGGACCGATTCCGTTCATTCTTTGCATGTGCCTAGTACTTTATGTGGGACATATGCACATGCAGTGGTTTAGCAATTCGATTCAAAATTGAAGATTGGCAGCCATCTTGTTTTTTTTAAATCCTGTATTTTGGACATGCTTTGTTAGTTTTAATTCAAATTTGGCACATACATCATACATGTCACTTTGTTTCATAATCAGATCAAAGATGGCCAAATAATGGCTGTTTTTATTAGTCCTCGTTCGGACATAGTCCGAAAACGGACACTTATGTTTTGCCCTGTGTGCGTTCGTGCGTGCGTGCGTGCGTGCGTGCGTCCGTGATCACCTGTATCTCGAACATGCATGGACGGATTAAGTTCAAACTTCACTCGTACATCACACATTATATGGGACATGTGCACATGCATTTTTTTCATGATCCGATTAACGATAGCCGAATAGCCATTTTAAGGCCGAAAATGCATTGAAATCGCACATTTTCACCATTCCGGACCCGGATCTCAGTTATGCATGGACGGATTTCATTCAAATTTGGTACATACATTAAACATAATAGGACCTTCATGCACGTCATTTTTTTTTTTCGGATCATGTTCGAAATAGCTGACTGGCGGCCATTTTGTTTTAAAGAATTCAGTTCTGGATCTGTATCCGAGACATGTCTGGATTGATCAAGTTCAAACTTCACACACACATGGTACATCATGTCACAAATAGATATGTGCATTTGTTTCATGATCCGCTTAACAATAGCTGAATGATGGCCATTTTAAGGCCAACAATGCATCAAAATCACGTATTTTCACAATTCCGGAACCGGATCTCAGTCGTGCATGGATGGATTTTGTTCAGATTTAGTACAATGTGTTACATATGCAGGTGCATTTCGGATCAGACCACTTAAAGTGGTCTGAGATTTCGGTCGTGATCTGCTTTGAATGTATATGTCACTCAAATATGAACGGAACGGGGACGTGTCATTGACAATGACTTGATTTAGACCATATTACTATATCTCACCCATGTATCATTTTCATTGATATTTAGCACGTCATAAATGGGTACATGTCAATTCAATTTGCAGTTTAAACAAATATGGCCGACTGGCGGCCATCTTGTTTGTTTAAAATGTGATAACTTGGACATGCTTTCACTTGTGATCTGTTTTTCTTTGCTATGTCTTAAACCGGAAAGGTCGTCACGCAACACATTTGATGTAAATAAACAATCTGTTGTATTCGCCACTTGAGACTCAAGTTTCAGGGACACGCTTGCAACAACCCCTCCACTTTAATATGACAGGCACAAAGAGAACTTTAAAAAATTTAACTCGGACTGTGTCATTTTCAATGACTTGTTAATATTTGTAACTCAAATTTTAGATATTTTAATAACCGAACTTTGTGTTCCAGCAAACATAAAATATTAACAAAACCAAAAAAAATCTATTGCTATGTTCACACGGCAGCACTCTGAGCCGAATTACTGCTTCTCTCTCTGATTAACATGAGATTATCTCCAATGAGTTCACATGGTTACTATACAAAAATGTATGATGCCTGTAAATTGAAGAACTGTTGACTCTTATTCACATGAGGGGATGTTTGTTAAAACAGACGCAACCATATTTAATTAAATATTCACGCAGTTTGAACCCTATGACCATGTTAAGGACATTTTTTGTAGCTCGTTGCTACAAAGTAAACTTAATTACGTGAAAATTCACGTATCAGAATAAAGAGGGAGACGCACACACAAGTTGACGGATTGTAGGTTAGCGGTGAAGTGCCACTTTTTATTGCATAACACGTAATCAGCTCCTGGTAACATGCATGGCGTAATGTGATTAGCTTATAAGGTCATGGTCATGCCATGTGATTATGTAACTCAATGAATAAAAATATAAGAAACCATAGCAAAGTCAAAGATACAACATTCCTCCCCTCTAGATAATGACATTAAAACTTCAGGAAGAAAACCTTTTTCTAATATACAATACTTGCAATCAATTCTATCAAATACTGTTGTATTCATATATTTACATGTAATTGTATTACTAACAACTCATTACATTGTATTCATATATATGCATATGATATAGATATTTCCTTTTATCCAAGTAACTATATGTGTATGCATATATTTACATGTAATTGTATTACTAACAACTCATTACATTGTGTTCATATATTTGCATATGATATAGATATTTCCTTTTATCCAAGTAACTATATGTGTATGCATATATTTACATGTAATTGTATTACTAACAACTCATTACATTGTGTTCATATATATGCATATGATATAGATATTTCCTTTTATCCAAGTAACTATATGTGTATGCATATATTTACATGTAATTGTATTACTAACAACTCATTACATTGTTCATATATTTGCATATGATATAGATATTACTTTTTATCCAAGTAACTATATGTGTATGCATATATTTACATGTAATTGTATTACTAACAACTCATTACATTGTGTTCATATATATGCATATGATATAGATATTACTTTTTATCCAAGTAACTATATGTGTATGCATATATTTACATGTAATTGTATTACTAACAACTCATTACATTGTGTTCATATATTTGCATATGATATAGATATTACTTTTTATCCAAGTAACTATATGTGTATGCATATATTTACATGTAATTGTATTACTAACAACTCATTACATTGTGTTCATATATATGCATATGATATAGATATTTCCTTTTATCCAAGTAACTATACGTGTATGCATATATTTACATGTAATTGTATTACTAACAACTCATTACATTGTTCATATATTTGCATATGATATAGATATTACTTTTTATCCAAGTAACTATATGTGTATGCATATATTTACATGTAATTGTATTACTAACAACTCATTACATTGTGTTCATATATATGCATATGATATAGATATTTCCTTTTATCCAAGTAACTATATGTGTATGCATATATTTACATGTAATTGTATTACTAACAACTCATTACATTGTGTTCATATATATGCATATGATATAGATATTTCCTTTTATCCAAGTAACTATATGTGTATGCATATATTTACATGTAATTGTATTACTAACAACTCATTACATTGTGTTCATATATATGCATATGATATAGATATTTCCTTTTATCCAAGTAACTATACGTGTATGCATATATTTACATGTAATTGTATTACTAACAACTCATTACATTGTGTTCATATATATGCATATGATATAGATATTTCCTTTTATCCAAGTAACTATACGTGTATGCATATATTTACATGTAATTGTATTACTAACAACTCATTACATTATCTATGTATAAGACAGACATGTGTTTATTCATGTGTCACTGACACTACATCGTCATTTTACTTTACATTTTCGACTTCTTCTTAAAAAACCACAAACTGTATAGCTGTGAAACTTTCTAGGAAGGTACCTTGGGTGGTTCTCCCTCAGATTTGTTCATTTTGTGTGGATATGTTCAATTGTCTTATTTATAGCAAATATTTTTGTCATTTTTTGTCAAAAATGCTATTTTCGACTTCTTCTTGAAAACCGTTAGCCCAAATGCTTTAATACTTGTTATGTAGGTACCTTGGGTGGACCTCTCAGATTTGTTCATTTCGTGATGATTTCTTTAAATCTCTAATTTTGGTGAAAATTTTTGTCATTTTTAGCTCCGCTGTCGACTTTGTCGAGTGGAGCTTATCATACGAGTGATTGTCCGTCGTCGTCGTCCGTGTCCGTGTCAATGTTTTACTTTTTCGACTTCTTCTTGAAAACTACAAGCCTGAATGCTTTGATACTTGGTGTATATGTACCTTGGGTAGACCTCTCTCAGATTTGTTCATTTCATGATGATATCTTTAATTCTCTAATTTTGGTGAATATTTTTGTCATTTTTGGTAAAAAGTGATATTTTCGACTTCTTGTTAAAAACCGCAGGTCCAATTGCTTTGATATTATATATGCTACATAGATACTACTGGTAGACCTCTTTCAGATTTGTTCATTTCGTGTTCATTTCAATGAATATTTTTGATAAAAAGTTATATTTTCAAATTTGTTCTTTAATTGAAATGTGCATTGATAACAGCGGAGCTATCTCAGCCGACAGGCTGCTAGTGTATATAACTGATATTCCATTTGTTTGTCCCATGGCACTTATTCAGCAGCTGAAAGTAAATAGCAATTCCACATTCAGTGATTTAGTTTCTGCTAAGGTTGATAATAAGACAGGTTCCCACAAGCTGTACAGCATATGTACATTGGGTGACTGGCACATATCCAGAAATATCAATAAAGAATCCTGAATGAGAAAATCAAACTGAAAGGCAGGAGAAGGCTGCTTTGTCACCATAATTAGCAATGCACACCATAAAGTTCACAAACATTTTAAAAAAAGGCCCTTCGAGATTTAATGAGTCATTGGCACATTTTGCCCGGGATAACACACATAATGATTTAACCAAGGTCAAGGGATGGGGCTGCCCTCCTTTACGGACCTTCCTTCCGGTGTCATCATCTTTTTTGACAATTGTTCCATGCCGTTGTATACACTGGACTACTAAAGCCAAAAGTTTGCATAATAACACACATGTAGGACATTTGTTTCGCTGATTGCCGATTATCTGTAATTAGCAAAACTAATGATTTACTGAATAAAATATTGTTATTTTCGGCAAATGTTTTATGTCCTTATATAAACTACTGAAAGGTAAACGTACAGGTCAAGTTTTGGCCGACAGTTCGTACATGTATATGTAAGACCTTTGTTTCGCTGATTTCCGATTATCATATACTAGTAGTTACTGTTCAGATCGTAATAGTAAAACGTGTGTGTTACTTTGATATGTTAGTGTGTGTGTATGCCACATTGTATACTTTATCCCATACATTTCAAAATAAAAGTCACCTAAACTTTCAATTGCAAATTGTTTTTTCAATCTGGCAAATAAATTTATCAGTTTATAAATATACAGTATGCAATACCCTATGTATAGGGTCCAAAAACAACTATGAAAAACATGGCCTGGCATATAGTTATGAACTGCTCATCGTGCAAATTGTTTGTACACAATTTGGTATATGTTTGTCAATTTGAAGTGAGCAATATTATACATGCATCATTAAAACAGATCCACTATCTAATATCATACAAAACAACTGTTTGTCCTTGTGGTTTGGTGTGGTTCGACATGCCTGCAGCAGATCCTTACCCTTCACGTGCACCTGGTCTGACTTTCTTATGGGGGTTTATGATGAATCCATCGATTTTATTTTTAGCTCGGCTCTTGACTTTGTCGAACGGAGCTTATCATACGAGTAGTTGACCGTCGTCGTCCGTATCAATGTTTTACTTTTTCGAATTCTGCTTGAAAAACTACAAGCCCGAATGCTTTGATACTCGGTGTATATTTTTGGTAAAAAGTGATATTTTACGAATTCTTGTTGAAAACAGCATGTTGTTCATTTTCTAATGATGTCTTCAGTTCTTTAATTGTAATGTGCATTGCTAACAGCAGAGCTATCTCATTCGACAGGCTGCTTGTTCTTGACTACTGATTGTTGAAGAATGGCTAATTGGTACTTTTATAAGTATTTTTTTTTTTTTTTTTAAATATTTTTTGTGCCAGGCAACAGTTTCGGACTTTGAATGTCACTGTTGTCTCCCCTGACTTTTTTTTTTGTGCGTGCAAGTTGCAAGTGCTGACACATAGTGCATTTTGCCACAAAAGTCATTTCCTGTTTGGGACTACATGATAGGGCTGTGCGGCCATCTCCCTATCAAGTGGCAATTTAATGCATTATCCCGCCGTCAACCAGGCTCGGTCAAACACAAGCACCTGCGGACCTTAACCAAGGTTCCCCCAAAGTCGCATTCGTTAGTGAATGAATCTCTGCCAGTGGAATTGGCCTTGCCATTGAGTCTGTGACACACTCGCCCATGGTAGGGGTCGACCCTTTTGATGTTCAGCCTAAGGTAGGATTTGAACTTTGGTCTACCGATCATGAGTCTGATGCGACAACCACTATGCTACCAGTGACCGGTACTTTTATAATTACTAAGGTCATTAAGTCCAGGAGACTAACAATTCTCTAAAATGTGAGAGTGGACTTGGTTAGCATGGATATATTGCTATCAACTATTGATATCAACTTGGAATGCAAATATGTGGATTGTTTAGTCAATAAAACATGCGTATAGCAATTTAAACTAACATTCTAGCATATGTATTTAATAACCAGATATGTGTACATTTACCATTCAGTAACCATATTGGACGCCATCTTGAATTTGAAGGTGACCGCAAAGATTTTTTTTGAGCACACCAAGAAAATATTGTTTCACATAGAAGCAAAATAATATAATGAACATAGTTTGTAGGGTGGGTACAATGTGACCTGAGATCTAGGCAAGCTATGTGAATCAGACCTTCGCTTACATGGCTTTTTAATTTGGCACTCACTACCACATACTATGTATAGCTAGAGTAAAACAAATGTACATAGAGAAAGTCTACTACTAGTATTTAGTTATAATCATTTATAAATTGTATCCACATTCTTATAGCTTTCTTATATAATTTGTTGTTTGTTTTAAAGGATGGTATGACACCACTTGAATATGTATCATTTCAAATTGGTAGAGGAGGTAAAAGAATGAATAAATTTTACAAGGAAGCTGAGGTGTTATTACTAGAAGCCAAAGAGGTATTAATATTTAAATTGTATATTTATGTATTGTATATTTGTAAGGTTATGTATATACCCATCCTCTCATAATATTCTAACAATGTTTTCCACTACAAACAATTATCACTAAAATTACATTGTAACTCTAACCACTTCTATGGTTTGTTGACAAAATTCTTTTTATTTATTTTTATATGCATAATTTTTCCCATAGAAGATAAGATTGCAAGCCTTGGAAAGAATGAAGGAACAGGGAATACCCTAAAAATCCTAATATAAACCACGATTTATATTACAATGTAGAAATTTAAAAATTTGGATTAACAGCTCAATTTATTTGCAATCACTAAATGGGTGTGGTAATTTTTTTCCACAACACATGATAAAAAAATACAAAAATATTTAATGTAATATGCATTTATTTTTTTAATTTTCTTCGTAACGAAAATTATATAATGACGGAAGTTTCAAATAAAAACAAACATGAATGCATTGCTTAGTAGAAAATGATCATGGTATGACACGGTTACTAAAATAATATGGTACCTTGGCTACGGTAACATAATCAGGCTATGTTTCGGCTCACATTGAATAACTTACTTGTTTTAGAAGTGTTGAAATTGTTGATTAGTTCTCGGTAGTTATTATGAAAATTGTTGAGAAAACGACATGATTTATTTTTTAATCAAATTGGTAGTTGTTTTCAAAAGATAAACCGAGCATTGAAAAAGAATTTAACAACTCATTAAATATGTGAAAAAAAATAATATTGATGAGTAAACTTTAGACTTGCTTGCAGTCTGTTGCGATTCTGATGAAAAATTCTCAAAAAATAAATATAAATTGCGTAAACGAGCAGTGAACGCGAATGTCATGTGACCGCGAAATCCCATCAGACTTGCCATCAGTGTAAGTGCCCTCACATCACGGGCCAGATTTGGGCTTGTAATGATTAACATGTCTAATATGTTCCAACCAATCAGAACACGTGATAATTAACATATCAACTGAGACCCCGGAAACCATACACACTTTCTTGGATAAACTTAGATCCGGAAAACTTTACCTACTTTCTTGTATCCGAATGGCATATGCTGTTTTCAATCTCTTGGCAAGACAGGGTCTTCTTGCCAGCTTTAAGCAATTGTCGCCTGTCATCTACTGCCTTCACGATGTCAAGACCGCACACAATACAGATCATTTCTTGCGTTCTCGGATAAACAATGGTTGTTTTACTCAATTTTGTTGGCGTCAACAACATAGTAACATAGCATGCAAGCAAGTCTAAGTGAACTTGGAAATGATGAAGAAACCTACAATGGTAAAAATAAAATAAAAAAAACTAACAAAGGAATTACAATCACAGCTGACAGATACATATAAACAGACATGGAAAAATCAAATTAGAAATATCAAAGGCACAACTGGACAAGGTGACAAATTAAGAACATATAGTATTTTTTAAAATAAATTTGAAATGGAAAATTACATGACAGTAATTACTAATTTTACTTGGAGGCAATGTCTGTCATTTGAGTGATCACAATTTAGGAATCTAATTAGGCAGAAGAACAACACGAAAAATACAACTGGAGAAGAGAATATGTACAAGGTGTAATGAAAATGAGATAAATGATGAAAAACACCTTATTTTGAAATGCACACGCGTCAATAAAGAGAGACAGGTATTATTCCGAAAGTGCAATGAAGACATTAAAAATACAAATAACACATGCATCTTCTCAAAATCAACAGTGAAAATAACAGTATATCTAAATTTTTAAAAAACACAATATTTAAGCCAAAATAAAAAAAAAAACATTTTTAATCACTTCACCTATGGGAGGTTGGTGGGACTAAATTACTAGTACTTTATTTAGATTTAGTTTTTGTTTTAATTGTATTCATTCTAGTGATTGTTTTTAACATTTATTTTTTAACTCTGTCTTTATTTTATTACATGTATTGTATTGTATTGTATTGTATTGTATTGTATTGTATTGTACTGTATTGTATTGCATTGTATTTAGAATTGTCCTAATCTTGTAATACTTTGTTTTGTAATTTTTCTTTACCATACTGAACCCGCTGATGGTTCGGTAGTGTAATAAAGTTATTACTATTATTGTCGTATTGACATAGGTTGCACAAGAACAAAAGCAATTTCACTACGTGTTTGACATCCTAACACTGCTGAACAATAAAGAGGTGTGAATATTTTTAGGCAGGTTGTCGCACAAATGAATAGGCTTAGGAACAATGGCGTTTTGGACCAGCTGGTTGAAACAAAGTCAGTCACAGTCTTGTTACATTAAGGCTGCGGTTAGTAATAAGTACTTTTCATGTTTTCAATTTTTGTTGAGAACTCTTTAACCCTGAAGCCAAAATAGAGGGTGCAGTTACTATTTTGTATGCGGTTTATATTAGGATTTTAACGGAACCCATTGATCTCATTAAATTGTATTCTTGTGGTAATGGAGCAACTGGTAAAACAACTCTCAAGAATTCCCTCCAAAGAGTAAGTAGTTCAGTTGTTATGGAAACAGTAGTGGTCGCATGGGTGTTATATACCACCATACAGTCACCAATCCATAACACTTTCTTCTCACTCACTGTAGATGGAGAAATGTTTACTTGGTTAAATTTAGCAGATGTTTTCTGGATATTACTGGATTTTAAATTCCCTGGTTTGTGGAAGAAACAATTATTTCATTACATATTTACTAGATTTTTATTTATCACATTTAGCTGTCAACAAAATATAAAGCAAGAAAAATGACAAATAATCATGAGCTAGCTTTATACAGTATATTTATATTACTCTCTTCTTTCCCATCCATCCACCTTCTCATCCTCACCCTATTTTGTCAATCCCTAAATAATTTATTTTAAACTATACGACTGTCAATTTAACATAACATTACAACTTTTGATTTACTCACAGACACATGTATCTGGACATGGTCCTCCTCCTGTCAAGCACCACTATGACCCTACACCAGGCATTGACATTGGTACTTTTGTAATACCCGGTGTTGGAAAGTGTAGTGTATGAGACTATGCAGGTCAGGTCGAATTTTTCATGACACACAGTATATTTCTAAGTGCAGGAAAACCTGTGTTTGTTGTAATGTACCCAATCGCTGATTACAGTGATGGAAAAGTGATCAGACTAAGAGATATGCTACAGATTGCACAGGAACAGGTTAGTATTGAGATAATAATAAAAACAAACATTGCAGTCTCCAGCGTTTGACCGGAAGTTTGCTAAATCTGTTCTAACCTTTTTGGATTTTGGCATTCCCATGATGTATCTTTGAGAGGAATAGATGTATGTATAATAATGTTATTACGAAGATACCGCAAAATATGCACAAAGCCAGTACATGGTCGCCTCAAATTCCCCTGTGCGTCAGTCGATACTCCAAAGGTCTCTTTGAGCTAGTGAAAAGTTTTTCTGCTGATTTGTAATTTGTCCAGTGATAAGTGATGTTTGCATTAAGTAAATATCAAAACTAAATCTACAATCAGTTGTTGTTAATAGTTCAGTTCACAACAATAGAGTATGTTAAAATTTCTTTCAATCAACATTATATATTTTTGTTATTTGTTCAATGTGTAGGCAGTTAGAATGGATGCTGTTTCTCAAATCAGCGAATAGAAGTTGTTTATTACGTTATAGACTAGGTGGGAAGCAGGTAGTTATTCTGGTGGCTAGTAGAGCTTTTTGCGCCAAAATGTTTGGTTATGATGAAGAAGGTGAGTATCTTTACACTTTGTATAAACTGTCAAAATTTGGAATCTGAATTTAGATTGGTGCATGGTAAATATATCCTATTAACATTGGAGAAAACACTCTATTCACTCTTTAGTATAAATACACAGAAAATAAGATTACAAACTACACTGTCATGACTATGTATTTACAATCTGATTAAATTAAATAGCATAAACCTGGGTGATGTTGTTAGTGTGATATGCATCGTAGCCTTGCATTGTACAGGTTGTGGCTTGATTGCCATGAGCTACAGTCCCTCAGCAATGGACTGTGCCTGTGTTGAGGGACTGTACATGCCGGAGCCAATTGTTCCCTCAGCACTATAACTCAGACATTTCTATTAGACAAATTAAATCTCAAAATTAAACGATAATATTTGATTTATTATGGTATTAAATTACATTCACTTAAACGTACATGTAACTCAGTTTTTGCTTTGACTTGTCTTGAGATCCATTATGTGAACATGTTTTCATGTTCAATTATCTTGAGGGTACTGTCTATTTCAGGCAGTACATCTGACTCAGTATTTGCTATGACTTGTCTTGAGATCCATTATGTGAAGATGTTTTCATGTTCAATGATCTTGAGGGTACTGTCTATTTCAGGCAGTACATGTGACTCAATAATTGCTATGACTTGTCTTGAGATCCATTATATGAACATATTTACATGTGCTATGTATTTATTAAAATAATTTAATAGTGTGTTTTCACTGTTCATTTCAGCATATGACGTGGCCAAGATAATAACAGATTTGATCATTAAGTTATTTAATGAATTCTTTGATGTGGTGGATGAAGTGTTTGTACTTGATTGCCACGATGCCGATAGTCTTGATATGGACCAATCGAGATCAATTTTGTGCATAAAGAGAATTGAAATACTTGAGGTAAGGAGGGTCTTGTTAATGAACTCCAAAAGGTCACGCATCCTTATACTTTGCATGACCTCAAAAGGGTCACACATCCTGGTATTTTGTATGACCCCCAAAAGGGTCGCGCATCCTGGTACTTTGTATGACGTACCAATTCCAATGAATTGCATTCAGAAAGTAGTCGTCATTTAAGTTCAAAAACGCGGAAACACTGTATAATACTAGAAATTATTACTGTTATAGGGAAATAATACTCCCTGAAATACCAGGATGTGTGACCTTTAGAGGTCATGAATGAGGCATGTTGAGTGAAGATTTTACAAATCGGGTACTTGAGATAAATGCAAAATGGATGTAATTGCCACACACTTTAGTTACAATACAAAAAACATCATATTGTACTTGATATTGTAATATAGAATTTGAGAAGGATTTTTACTTCTGCAAACAATCAGATAATTGTAGATAATGCCAATCTATATCTACCAACAAATATACCGGGTAATTACTATGTAATAAGTGTTCAATAAGTGTTTATTGAACAACACACACCATATTTGTTTTTTCCGGTGCATCTCCAATAGAGACACCCATAAACCTGGACTTGCATACAGTTTTCTACAGTTATTTGATTTTTGTATTTCTGACCCAAACACAACAGTTGTGAATTAAGCTTGTTTTTTGTTGGCGTGCTAGCATTCGTTTGCTGGCCATCTTGAAAGAATGTAAACTATGTACTGTAAAATGATAAATTTTCACTGGGTTTAAATTTCACTGATTTATCATTTCAGGCATATTAGTGGTTTTAAATTTACGGTTTTATCATTTAGATAATGTGTTCTATGCTCAATTTAACATATTCACTGGGTTTTAATTTAGCGCATTTTCCAGTCAGCGAAATAAGCAAAATTAAAACTTGGTGAATAATTAACCCTTTTACAGTATGCATGCTCTGCCCATCAAATCTTGTGACATCACTAAAATGCTCATTTATATTGATAGCAATGGTCACCATTTACACATTCCCATGATATTTTATTTAATTGCAAAAAACAGCAAAAAAACAAGAGACTGTGTATAAGTATATTATTTTATACTTGAATATTAAAATACAACTTATTTTGATCATAGAGATATACCTCTGTTATATATGTAAGCAAATGCATAGTAATAATTCAGAGCAAATGTGGCATGTTTTCAAATTATATTTCAGATAATTACACCAATGCTAGCCATATGCAGTAAACTAATGGATGGATGTGTCATGTACTGGGATGAATATTACCAGTATATTAGAGACGAGATTAATGCAGCAATAGAAGACGATTTCTTGAAGAAAAGCACAGAGTACATTCATGACAATGACGAGGTAAACATGTACATCATATATTTATGCTATGGGTGGTTCCAGGACATCACATTTGTGTATGGGTGGTTCCAGGACTTCACGTGTGGGTGGTTTCAAGACTTCACATGTTGGTACATTTGGTACAGTACTCATTTCGTCCAACCTTACGCTTTTACCGCTTTTTAATCGACTGCTTATCCCCAGATTTCCGACCGCACAGTCTCCTCCGACCGAAAACTGACAGCATTGTAATCGCTGTTTTTCTGCTCGCTCACTCATTGAAAACACAGGCGCTTGACCAAACACTGGCACATGAGTGGTCGAAATGGTGGTTTTGATGGTAAAGTGTGAAGATACAACTAGTATTAACTATTATTAAATTATGAACGATACTTCAAATCTAATACACATAGAAATCTAAGACACTTGTATTGTTTGCAAAAGCAACTGAACTGTGACCTCTTGTAACGTGATTTTGGTGCTTGTTCTACTGATAAATGTAATATTTTATTTTAATGAGACAGTCGCATGAAAAAAGCATAGCTAACTCCTTTTGACAGAGCGGAGAAACAAGGGGAAAAAAATTGAATAGTTCTAAAAATAACGATACCAAAACCACATCAGTCCACAGGTCGGTCTGGTAACATTTGACATCCAATTTTCAAAATTAAGTCACGATCAGTGACTGAGCTTAAACTATACGTACCGTAAAAGAATTGAAACAAAAAATATTTTGAAAAAAAAACTGGCCACATGCCCTGAAAAATTGATGTGTATAAATGATTTATTGGGCTTTTGTTGTAGCCGTGTAATTATTTGGTGACGATGAACAATTTGTAAATCATGATTCATGCGGAAGTCCTTTGGTACTGAAAAACATTGACCATACTCTGGATTACCTTATTTCACAACTTGTAAAGAAAACTGGTTCGTCATGGACACTAATGAATATCAGTCTAGTTGTTCTTGTTGAACTAAGGGCAAATCCCACCCTTTTGTCAAAATATACCAATGTTTTAGGTGAATAATAATAAATAACTCTAACACAGGCTTACAGCACAAACAACTTTATTTTAGCTGAGATTAATTTTTGCAGAAAAGACATTTTGGGTGTTTTCTAAAGAATTTAGTTTCACTGATTTTTGACTAGTTGAATGTAAACTATGGAAAACAAGGTATATTGGCTGGATTTTATTTTCACCGAATCATTCTTTCAGCGAAAATAGCGAAAATTAATTTCCAAGTTGCCAACAAATGTCGAAAAACTCGAATTTTTATGGATTTGAAAAAAAAAATGCTAGCGATTGCTAAGAATGGTTATATTTCCCAATGCTCTTCACATTTTTATTTTTGTTTTATTTCAACGCAAGAAATGGCTAGTTGAAGTTGCATTAATTTCAAGTCAACTCTAGCTCTGTTGTAGTTTTGCGATGTAAAATAAAAAATATATAATAATACTTGTTTAATTAATTGGAGTTCAGCCCACAAATTATGGGACAAGATCCCTATGAATTTACAGTCAATGTTTGTCCTGTCTCGGCTGATTGTGTTGAATGCCGGACGTCGGGACAGACGCCCCTCCTAAACTAATATTGTCTGTACAAACCTGTTTGTTTACTTAATCATACCTACCAGAAAGTTTATGGAAATAATAAATTTCATTTATTACTAGTTTGGCTTAATTACATATTACAGCCCCGATTGGAAACTATTGGGAATATACCCGGGTCCACAAAGAACACCCTCAGGGCAATCACGCCATCGAGGCCTGTCCCTTTCATTCTCACAATTGTTTCTGCTGCACCAATGGGCCGCCGGAAGCTTGTGGGAAAGTGGACGTTTTTCCACGGACTTTCTAGTAGGTATGATTAGGTAAACAAACGGTTTTGTACAACCCTATTAATTCACTACGTTCAATTACCCACCATAGACTCCGGTCAGTCAAAATGACTATTTTGAACTGTAGGCATTAATGAGCGATTCTGCCGGTGACGGAGAGATAGGTCAGGGGAAGCCCCATCACCACAAGATTCTCTTTCTCTTACGTCACGAACCACGTGACCGAGGCCATATGGCAGCGCCATTAATGGCTGTACAATCACTATTTCTTTCATCTTCGCCTCGTCGGAAATGATTCTGAGCAGCTCTGCGTAGCTCTTTTGCTTTTTGACTGCCATGTGCGAAGCACATAATGGGAGTCTTTGCAGTTAGTGTGTGTGTATGTGTGTGTCCGACTGTTCCACGGCTATCTCAAGAACCATACATCGGTTTTTGATGAAACTTGGTGCATAGATGCTCTGGGCCAATGCGCAGATTTGATTAGGTTTTGGTAAAATTTCATGCTCGTTAATTTCCTAATTTGCATGATAATTAGCTAATTTTTAGCTGTTCTATGACTGTTCCACTGATATCTAAAGAACCACTCATTGGATTTTGATGAAACTTGGTACATAGATGCTCTGAACATATGCGCTGATTTGATTATTTTTTGGTAAAAATCCGTGCATATTAATTACCTAATTTGCATGATAATTAGCTATTTTTTAGTGGTTCCATGACTGTTCCACTGATATCTAAACAACCACTCATTGGATTTTGATGAAACTTTGTACATAGATGCTCTGAACTAATGCTAGGTTTTGATTAGTTTTTGGTAATAATCCGTGGATACTAATTACCTAATTTGCATAATGATTAGTCAATTTTCGGTTTTTCCACTGATATCTCAAGTACTAATCATCACATTTCAATGAAACTTGGTACATAGATGTCATATGACACTGCACAGACCTGATAGTTTTTATGGTAATATCAGTACATATAATTACCTAATTTGCATAATTAATTAATTTTCAGCTTTTGATATAAGTAGTGAGCATTACATTTCAATGAAACTTGGTACTTACATACTCAAGGACTATGCAGAGACCTGATTAGTTTTAGGGTAAATAATTGTGCATATTAATTACCTAATTTGCATAATTAATTTTTAGCTCTTCTACTGATATCTAAAGTACTAATCATCACATTTCAATGAATCTAGAATTATGCAGAGACCCAATTAGTTTTCGGTAAATATTTTTGCATATTAATCACCTAATTTGCATAATTAACCAATTTCCAACTTTCACACTGATATCTCGGGTACTAAACATTACATATCAATGAATGTTTGTACATGGATGCTGTAGGACAATTGACAGACCTGGATAATTGTGGGTTAAAATCTGTACATATTGATTACCTAATTTGCATAATTAACCAATTTTAAGCCATCACACTGATATCTAAAGTACTAATTATTCCATTTCAATGAAACTTAGTACAAAGATGCTCTAGGACAATGTACAAACCTAATTAGTTTGGGGTAAAAGTCTGTTCATATTAATTCCCTAATAAGCATAATAATTCATAATTTTTTGGTTCTAATCACATTTCAATTAAACTTGGAAACATAGATTTTCTGTTACATTGCACAGACCTCATTAGTTTTACAATCAAATCTGTTCATATTAATTTTCTGATTTGCATAATTAGTTTTCAGCTAAGTAATTTCGAATTATATTTAATGTGTCTCAAATACTCTCAGCACATGGGAGTTCTTTCTAAGCTTTCTTTGATTCCTGTTCTGGTTTCTAGCTTGGGTTGTTGCCGCTGGGCAGCATTCGACATTCTAACTGGTAGGAGGAGTTTTTCTTGTCTTCTTTACCCTCACGTCAGTTTCCCCTTTGTGTGTAATATTTTTTCACAACAAAGAAATTAAAACCCGGCGCCACTACGTAACCACTTGTTGGTTTCGTGGCGGCACCTTTTACTACTGTAATTCACTTTCCTAATGCATGTCGTCTTCATTTTATGCTTGATCTACGTATTTAGAAATGAATAGATGTAATGACAGCTCCATGACTCGCTGCCGTTTTTTGGGTCTACTCGTTTTTGAGTCGACTGTGCAGTGGTCATATTCAGAATTTACCAGCATAGAACCTGCATCCGATATGCGTTTTCGCCGTGCCTGTGTGCGAGGTTCAAGGTCTTTGCCTTGAAGGTGTGCGTCTTTCACTGGAGTTCTAAGGCCTGAGATATTTTTTTTTTCTGAGCCATCAAAATTGCTGAGACTGACCGTGTCACTCGTTTTTTCACAGCAAGGTCGCGCGTCCAGTAAAAATCTGTTTTAATTAGTTGCGTGTTTGGCATGAGTGGAAAGTCCTCACACTCGGGTGCCGGTGCTTTGCGTACCGGGACGTCGAGTAGGAGGCCCGACAGTGGAAGTACCGATATCCCATCAGCCAGCCAGTCAGGGTTCGTCACGCGGTAACGATACAGCGGTAACAAATTTACCCTTGTGTTCGGTCTCCGCTGTGGGTTTTGACTCTCTTCTTACCGACCCTGTCATGAGACGCACAGTCGAACACGCTCTCTCACGTATTTAAAGTGAAAAGAAGACACAGTTCGCTCGTGTCGGATACAGCCGGTACCTTGGGCGGTCCCTCAGAGTCTTCCATCCGCAACGACTCGGTGAGCCACGTTTTTGGGGTTGTACGGAGTTCCATTGATCTTAGTGATACGATGTAATACCCTGATCCTAAGACGACCACTTTCAGTTGCTTCAACGTTTATAGGATCACAGGCGTCGGAATCCAAAGCAACCCTGTCGGCACATCTCTCCCTGTCCGTCAGAGTGCGGAGTGGGACACAGGGCATGCAAACGGTGTTGATGGGCGGACGTTGGTCAGCCGCAGAGGAGGTAACACTTAAGCCCCCCAGGTGGGGTAAAATCTTGTGCAACACTTTTCGCTGGACAATGCTACCCGGTCGGTGTGGTTTCGAGATCAGTCCCCAAAGTGAGGGATGAGACCAAAATACCCCCAACCGGATACCAAGGCTCCTTCCCCAGACCCTGGTACCACGAATTTTCCATTGGGCAGAGCGGGTAAAGGGGGACAGCCGCATTCCATGGGCATTCTCCCCAGCTCAGTCTGAGACGATCCACTACGCCCTGAGGGCAGAGTTGCTGGAGCGCATTATTGTGCGAGACCTCAGAGGCAGAACGCACCAGCCTCCTAGACCAGCCTCCGCACATCTACATCCAACATCCCCTAGTGTCACCTGGCTCTCTTGGCCGGGGCTACTTCTGTGCTACGAGACGCGGCCTTAGACGCACGTGTTTTCGCCGGCAAGCTGAGTCAGGGGGTACGTCCCCACATCAGTGACGCAGACTGGACATCTTCCACCCTCTTTGTTCAGGGAATGGTGGGTACAGTCTCGGAGCTTCGGAGTGCAATGAACCAGAGGGTTCAGATCAAATCTGCTAGCCAGTTGGCCCTGCCAAGGGCAAGCGGAGGACACCCCAAGCACTGAAGACACAATGCCCTAGGGCGTCGTCTGCTAGCCAGAGTCAGCCAGGAGGCAAGCGCTCATACCCTTCCATGAGAGGGAAGAATAATGGTGTTCCCCAGGAAGGAAAGAGCCAGGTGGTGGCTCCTCACCCTCCTTGGGCGGACGTCTACCCCGGCAGTGGGGGAAGCGTGTTTGACGCTTACCTCTACAACCAGGGGGACAGGCATGTGTTCTGCAAGTGGCCAGGTCACAACTTAGTGACTACTTCAGGCCTTGGGGAACTCACCTCATGGGAGAAGAGAGCACCCCCCCTCACAAGTACAGATTGCGCCAGTGTAGTCTGGTTTGGAGACAGTGGGTGACCAATCCCTGGACCTTTCCAGGTTGTGACATCCTGTTACTGGATACTGCCAGGGGACTGATCCCGCAAGGCGGAAGCAATTAGGCAGGAAGTAGCAGTTTGCTGGGAAAAAGGCGCCATACACAGGGTAGATCAGCCGGAACTAAGTCCATGCTTCTACTCAAACTTGTTCCCTGTACCAAATGTACAAGTGACGGGCGTCCAGTTCTGGACCTCGGCAGACTGAATCAGTACATGTTCCTTGATCGATTCCACATGGAGACGCCATTCAGGGTTCTTCTCTCCATCCACCGTTTCGACTGGCTAGCCTCACTAGACTTAAGCGGGGCCTACCTGCACATACTGATGCATCCAGCGAGTTGCCATCTCCTTTGAATCGCCCAGCTGGGCCAAGTATTCGAATTACGTTTTTGATCTTGGGCCAAGTGAAGGAAGCCCTGCCCTAGTGGTCGTCACTAGCCAACCTCGGACAGGGGGCCCCTTGAACCCACTCGCCACAGGTATGACTCTGGTAACAGAGGTTGGGGAGAGCATCTATTGGACGAACAAGCCCAAGGAGAGCATCTATTGGACGAACAAGCCCAAGGATATGGCCCCCCGCATTAGTTTTGGGACTACCATATCAACCGGCTTGAACTGAAAGCAGTATACTTAGCACTACCACGCTTTCTACCCGTAGTTCGAGACCACAGAGTCCTGCTCCGCACAGGCAACGCAGCAGTGGTCTCCTTCAAGAAGGAGGGGGGACGTGTCTTCCAGGGGTGAGGAACAGTCTGGCAGACGCCCTTTCATGGCGGCTCTGTCTCCAGAACACGGAGTGGCAGATACCCCAGTGGGCAGCCTCCAGGCTGTTTCGGCTGTGGGATGGTCCAAGGTTAGACCGGTTTGCTGCACCCCGGAACGCCAAGCTTCCAACGTACGTAACACACCTTCTGACTCCAGGAGCCCAGGCCAGGGTCGCTTTGCGAACCCCACGGACCCCCTTAGTTGTGTACGCCTTTCCTCCCTTTCCGCTAGTTCACCAGGCACCGGAGAAAACTTCGACAGGTGCACATCTGCATATTATCATTGGTCGCACCCAATTGGCCAAGCAAGGCCGAGTTTCCACTTCTGTTGGAAATGCTAGTCGAAACACCAGTAGTGCTTCCGGACATACCGGACCTGCCGTCCCAACCAGATGGCGCACTACCATCAAGCCCAGCAGGTATCACTTACCAGACCAGACCTTCACTGGCCAATTGGGCACCACCAAAGTCAAAATGCAGGTGGACTCCAGTCACAGTGTCTTCAACACTAGGTGCACTAGTTGGAAGGTTGGAAAGGCTTAAGCGTCCGTGAGACTCCAAGAGATGGATAGAGCGTCCATGGTGAAAGCGCTAGTCTCCGGGAGAAGTGACACGTACGTCGGCGCTTAGCATTCCGGTGATTGGCAAACAGGTCTATCTATACGGCGCCCATCCTAGTAACGAAAAAGACGATCCGCCACCCATTGGGGATCTGCCACTCGGTGTTCTAGAACCCAATATGTCTAGAGAGGGCATCCACAGCGCTGTTGCATATCCTCGGAAAGTGGTGAGCCTGTAGCTCCACTTAGTTTTCCAGGCACCAAAGAAGAATCTCCTCTGCTAGCTTCGACAACATGGGGGAACGCGTCCCCCCTCCTTGTTGATGTATGACACTACTGAGGTGTTGTCTGTCTGAAGCAGAACTCTGTGGTGGCGTGCGACCTCCTGAAAATGCTTCAGAGCCAGTAGGATGGTCTGCAACTCCAACCAATTGATGTGGCGGCCCGAATATGGACCTAAAGATCCATTAGATGACCGATCCATCCCTGAAGCAATGCATTTGTAATGAAAGTCAGCGAGGGAGTTGACGAATCTAGGGGTATTCCCATTTCCCAGTTACGTGCATCCTTCCACCAAAGGAGGGCCGCCATCGCAGGTTCCGCATGTGGACCCTGTATTCCAGTAAGCACCTCTGAATCGGACGAGACCAGAGAGCTGCTAACGGAAGCAGACGACGAACTGAAGTCATTTTGCCAATAAGATGCATCAGTTTGCGCATCGACTCCGATCCCGTCGACAGTTGGCTGGCGAGCTCTGCAAGGGAGTCGTATCGCTCCTGAGAGTGGCGAACAAGCCCTTGCTCAGTGTCGTACTGCATACTCAGAAAAACCAGGCTGTGGGAAGGTATTAGGTTGGACTTGGCATTATTTATTAAGAGACCCAACTCATGGAGGAGCGTTTGTGTCAACCGCACATGCTCCACTAACACCTCCCTGTCTCGGCTGTGTAATAACCAGTCGTCGAGATATGGATTCAGATAGACCAGCGACCGGTGTAGCAACTGGGTCACCTCTCTTAGCACCCTGGTGAAGACGTACGGTGCACAGAGGGTGGTAAACTCATAAACATTTCCCTCTAATGGGAATCCCAGATACCGGCAGCATGAGTGGTGAATGGGGATGTGGAAATGAGCGTTGCTCAAATTCAGCAACGCCAGCCAATCACCAGAGTGCACTGACAGAAGTACCAAAGCAGGTGTGTCCATCCGGAAGCGATCAAGTGCCACAAAACCCGTCCATCCTACTGAGGTCTAGGACTGGATGCCACCCCCTCTGAACTCCTGGGAACGAGGAAGATGTGGGAATAGAACCCTGGTAACAAGTCATTGTGCTTGTCATATTAAAGTGGAGGGGTTGTCGCGAGTGTGTCCTTGAAACTTGAGTTCCAAGTGGCGTATACAACAGATTGTTTATTTACATCAAAACACATGTTCCTTGTAGTAGTAATATGGCAAAAAATAAAAACAGCAGTTATTCGGCCATCTTTGATCTGATTATGAAACACACTGATATGTATGATGTATGTGCCAAATTTGAATAAAAACTGACAAGATAACGCATAAAAAAACCAAACAAGATGCCTGCTAGTCGGCCATCTTTGATCCAATTGTGAAATAAATCGTCATGGACATGTATCATAACATGTATAATCTATGTACCAAATTTGAATGAAAACTGACAAAGCATGTCCAAAATACATTTTCAAAAAACAAGATGGCTGCCAGTCGGCCATTTTGAAACGAATCGCTAAACCACTGCATGTGCATATGTCCCACATAAAGTACTAGGCACATGCAAAGTATGAACGGAATCGGTCCAAGGGATTCTGAAATATGACTCGGATGGAGACCGAATTATAAGTCCCAGTTTTCGGACTTCGTCCGAACAGACTATTAAATGGGGGTTCTCCATTAGGCATATCGCCCTTTTCTCCAGAATGCTGGCTACTTCCTGTTGGATCGTCTCTGCCTTGACCTCATCCCTCTGCAAAAGACATGAGGGAAGATGAGGAGGCAGGGGAGGAGGAGACCGAAGAGGAATGGTATGTGCTGCATAAGGCGTGATCCTACAAGAAGGTCCAGGCAGCCGGCGAAACCTTCAAAGAGACTTCGTGACCCCCGTTCTGCCCGTAAAGCCCAATGCACTTGTAGGCACTGGTGCCTGTCAAATGACCACGCAGCGTGGCCTTCCCGATACCACTAGCCCGTACAGAAAAAAGGCTTGCACCGGTTCACAAGCTGTGACCTTAGCTGCATATAAGTAAGGGTCAGCTGGGCTCCAGTTGGTTGGGTAGCCTGTGACTGACCCAAAAAGGGGTGACGAAAGATGACAAAGGGCTCACCCAACACTGGAGTTCCCTCCCCTCAGAGTCACAAGTAGGGGCACTCTGACACAGGAAGTGATGCCTGGTCAGCCCGAGCCTGGGGGGGGGGATTTGAAAGAGGACGCGTAAGGCATTCAGTTCCAAGGGGAAGCCACCCCTTCTATAAAAGTGGACGCTCCCTTTCCCACTGATGCGAGTTGTATCCCCCCAATCCTCTGAAGGAGAGATCACCAGGGGGGATGGGACACATCTGACCCTAGCCCTAGCAGAGGGGGACAGACAGTATCTCAGCCCGTGCTCCCCAGGTCCTCCTGCGTCATGCAAAAGGAAGTTGACTTTTGAGGCCAGATTAAACATCCAGGTCTTCCAAGCCATCTCTTCACCATGGGAGAGCTGTTCACCGTGAATAGTATCGGTAATGGAAGGCAACTGGGCCTGGCCCTGTGTTCGCACAAGCAACTCGGGCTGCATCTGTACCGATGAAGTCTTGGTGGATTGAACCGGTTCAGTCCTTAAATTAAGGGCCGTACCGATCACACCTTGGTATTCGGTGTCAATGTCAGCGCCAGCGCCCATACTTTGTCTTCTTTAGAGACTTGGGCATTATGCAGTCTAGAAAAAGATAAGAAATCAGATCGTGAAAAAATGCAAAAATCCACCGCCCCAAAAGTAGGAATCAAGGCGAATATAAACTGAGTTCAGGTTTTTGAAAAAATAAAATAAGACCAAGAAACCGCCCAGGGCAATTTTTCGACAGTTTTTTACTCCCGTGTGCGATGAAAAATCAAATGTATAAATTTTGATAATGTGAATCACATTTTTCCATGTTATGCAGCTCAAATAGCAGACAAAAATTAGTTGCCAAGCTTTTCGTTTGAGAGGCAAATTTTAATTAATTTTAATGTGTCTCCAATATTCTCAGCACACGGAAGTTCTTTCTAAGCTTTCTTTGATTTAAGGTGTTATTTTAATCTTTTCTGATGCCTAAAAGTTTCGCCATAGTCATTGACGCCTATTCAAGAGTATTGATGTTTATTGCGACTAGCGTGAATGGGTTAGCTTCGTTTTGTTTCGACAATGAGCTGTTAACGCTGTAAACAATGTTAAATTATTCTTCAAATGCTCAGTTTATCTTTTGAAAATAACTAATTTTTTTATTTAATAACAAATCATGTCGCTTTCCCATCAAAATCCAAGCAAAAAGATCATACAACAACATTGGCAAATCTCTTCCGTGCATTCAATACATTAACATATTTAAAATGAGCTATGGTAATTTGAACACGTTAGCATCATCCATCGTTTTCATTAGTTAATTATTGATTTGACCTGTCGGGTCAAAGAACATCTTTTCAGGTCAAACATGGCGGATATTCATTTCCACAGCATCGAGCGCTGAAAATGCGATCGAAATCATTCGCTTACGATGAAATAATTTGAAATTTATTTGCATTTCATAACAATTCGACAAATTTATTTTTTGCACGTTATTATAATCATTACAATTGTAAAACGCAGCATAGCTGGATTGCGATACCGCGATCATTTGCTACTAAGCAATGCAGTTGCAGTTTGTTTTTATTTGAAACTTCTTTTAGAATATACTTTCGTTACTAATAAAATGAAACAAAATAATTGTTCGTTAATGTGATTTTTTTTTTAGCTCCGCTGTCGAGTGGAGCTTATCATATGAGTGATTGTCCGTCATCGTTCGTGTCAATGTTTTACTTTTTTGACTTCTTCTTGAAAACTACAAGCCTGAATGCTTTGATACTTGGTGTATATGTACCTTGGGTAGACCTCTCTCAGATTTGTTCATTTCATGATCATATCTTCAATTCTCTAATTTTGGTAAATATTTTTTGTCATTTTTGGTAAAAAGTGATATTTTCAACTTCTTGTTAAAAAAACGCAAGTCCAATTGCTTTAATATTACATATATAGGTACTACATGTGGATCTCTTTCAGATTTGTTCATTTTGTAATGATATCTTCAATTCTCTAATTTTGGTGAATATTTTTGTCATTTTTGGTAAAAAGTGCTATTTTCGACTTCTTGTTAAAAAACACAAGTCCAATTGCTTTAATATTACATATCTAGGTACTACATATGGACCTCTCTCAAATTTGTTCATTTCATGATGATATCTTTAATTCTCTAAATTTGGTGAATATTTTTGTCATTTTTGGTAGAAAGTGATATTTTCTTCTTGTTAAAAACCACAATCATTTATGGTGAAAAATGATATTTTTGAATTCTTGTTGAAAACTGCAAGTCCCATTGCATTGATACTATGCATATTGTTCATTTTCTAATGATATCTTCTGTTCTTTAATTGAAATGTGCATTGCTAATAGCGGAGCTATCTCAGCCGAGAGGCTGCTTGTCTAAAATGATAAAATAGTTCAAAGATGTTATGTGAAATAACTTACCAACGTTACACAAAGTAAGCCAATTGAATTTAAAACCGAGAATATAAAAATGTCTGTAACAGAGCTCAAAAACACTTTTTGAATATTATAAAATTCACACGTTTCACATCAAATATATTATTGTTGTTTTCGAACCCCCTATTCAAAAGTGCTGGCTATGGGCCTGGTATAAAATTTTAGATTAGCTTCTGCAATAGTTTCTTTTGTTTTGGATGGTCCAACTGCCGGCGTTGAAAATCAGCATAGCTGGATTTTTCAATGAAAATATAAGCCTCCTAAAAATATTTGATAATTTTTTTTAAATTTTAACCCCAAATAAAGGGCCCACCATCCGTGAAACCGCCCATGGTGATTTTTCGGATGGGCAAATTTATGACAGAATCCGATAGTATGGAGAAACGAAGATCGATATTCCAAACAAATTATTGGGACACGGTCGACCGACATTCCAAAGAATCTAAATTATTAACAAAAAGACAAGACTTTTCTAGATATTTACAAACGTACTGTCATGCCAAACATACGCAAATTGACAAATACACAAAGAGGTGTAATATTAGGTTTTATTTCAGATTTAGAAATATTTTCTGCTACTCGGTCCATGCATGGAACTGCTATTTAGCTTCATGGTCCTTTGGCTTGTCTTCTCTTTGGGGGGAAAACCAACAATAACTATACAAATCGTAAACACATTAAGAAGACTCAACATTCAGGAAAGGAAACCCAGACAACCATGTCGTTCTTGTGCTGAAATACATTTTGTAACAGTCTGTCACGTCAGAATATTGTTTAAAATAAAATATTCAATTCCAGGCAAATCTTGATCAAATGGTCAAATTAAGTGCATATAATTATAGACAGTTAAAACAACTGTTGACGGCTGTTCAACATCTATGAAAACCAGAACGACAATAAGTCAATATGAACCTAAGGAATTTTTTTGGTAGTCTGAATTTTAAATGCAGGCGGGTGGGCTTGATATTTCCGGTTTTGCAAGGTCAAAAATATAGCGGAAATTTCCCAATCAAATTCAACAAGCATTCGCAAAAAAGTTGTTGAAAAGTGAAAGTGGATGGGAGGTTGGAGGAAATGAGTACTGTATGGGGTGGTTTCAGGAATTCACATGTCACTTTTGGTGTACATTCATTGCATGACCTTGTATTTTAGTGTCTGTGTAGCATTTTTGTATTTGCTGCCATTCATCCTGTTGTATTATGTCTGTCAATAATCTGAAAAACTTATATAAATTAATAATTTCATTCATTTATTGCAGATAGCACATTTGACTAATACCAGCTCAGCTGATAGCCAAGATATTGTAGTTCTTTCACCTCAGTGGTTTTGTGGTGGTGTCCTTGGACCATTGTTAGTTAGTTAGTTAGTTGAAAAAACAAAAGATGTATCTGAGTGAAGAGATCAAAGCGGTTCTGGGTGATAAAGCTAAATTTTCATTACTGATGGAGCTGCTGAGGAATTTAGAGATCGTGTTCACCTTAACCAAAGATCATTATGGTGGTCGTCACATAGGTTGTCACGTATTTCCAAACCTACTTCCTGAAAAGATGCCTCAAGACCAGTGGGTGATATGCGAAAGTTTCATATTTTGCATTGGTCGCAGATTCATTTGCCGTAGTGAAACAGATATGTTTTCACCCAAATTTTTCCCCCAGCTGCTGACTCGCCTTCATGCACATTTCACAAGCTTAGGCTATCCCCCAACTGGTATATGGAAAGATGCCATCAAAGTACAGAAAGACCTGGAATGCTTGGTACAGATTTCAGATCGCACACTCAATATCATCGTCAGATGTGAGAAAAATGACCTGATTGGTGAATGCTACAAGTTATTTGAGATGGCTACCTATGATGTGTACCAAATTCTACATGAAGCAAGTCCTGGAGCGGCTGTTGACTTGTATATTATTAGCACATACTTTCTCAAAGTTCATGATGACATTACTGAAGTGACAGTCTACTCATTACAACAGGTTTGTGATGCTGAAGATAAGAAATCCCCTGTAGTCGATGAAAAGACTGGCATACAAGAGAAGATTACTGATCTCATGATTCCTGGATATGACCACACCATCCTCAAGGAAAAAGGTCTCCAAAGTGACATAAAGTGGATGCTTAAACAGGCAAGGCAAGAAATTACCAAGCTGTTAGAAGTCAAGAAACCAGATGGTCGTGATCACAGATTATTAGCAAAACACATTGGGATACTACCAGCTGAACAAGAAGCCATGGCTGCAAATGTGTCATCTCTGAAGAAATATGTCACTGAACAACTCCTGGACAAATGGTCTGAAAACTGGGAGGAAATGGTCAGAAAAGGTGGTGCCTCAGCACGGTACAGAGCCACAGACGGTGATGTGTTTTATGAAAGCTGTCTTAACAACCTACTGAAAGTCAACAAGAAATATATACAAGATGACCGTGTTGAGCTTGCTATTACAGATATGATTCGAACCCGTGGAGGGAATCTAAACTAAGCCAACCTACTGAAGTGAAAGTCAGATGAAGACAAAACAAGTCATCATATTTTGTGGCTTTTACTTTGTATTTGAATATTGCATTTGTTTTCTACATTATGCAGCACTGTAACAAATTATGTTTTGTTTTTTCTGAAATGAATTTTCAAGAAACAGAATTTATATTTTGATCAAGAAGATTATCCTTAGTCAACTTTGGTTTTGTAAAATAAATTAAAAGTACAATAAAATAGTGGATTTTGAGAGGAAAAACAAAGAGGAAACACTAACAGTAGTAAATATGTATGTAACAGTGAAATCAAATCTGTGAGATTTTGATGCATACTTTGAAATATAGGATTCAGAACTTGCATTGATTATAAAGTATGCGTACAAAGATTTAAATAAATATTTCCAATTTATTATTTCATACAATTTAAAAACAAAATCTTGAAAGCTAAAATAATTTAGTTGACATTTTATAAAATAACATACAATGTGATTAAGATTTGTATCACTTGATTACATTAAGTTCACTTATTGGTGGTGATGTATGCCAAACACTCTTAAATTTATTAATTAATATAGCATTTTTTTAAATATTAAATAAGATTCATTTACCTTGGTTTGTTTAGATCTACGAAGACAAAGATGTTTCATTTATTGTACCATTCTCTTGCAACAAATATGTATAATGTATCTATTTCCTTTTGTAATCAGAAAAACATTAAATCTATTTGTGATAATGCAACTGCACTTTTTTGTTCAGAAAACTGATTTTATTGTATTCAAAACATTTTTTCAATTGGTTTGATGCTTGTACACCCATGGCAACATACATCACTCTTAATGAAGGTAGACGTGTGACATTTGACTGCCTTTGTATGGTATTTGGGATGAAATTCTGGAGATAAAAATAACAAGCACTGACATATAAGTAGATGACAAGTGTTGCCTCTAGAGGGCTTACTACTAATAATGATGTTGATAGTGAATGCTTTGATATTTTTTCAAGTATGAGTATCTTTGGCTTTAAACATTTCTGTCAGGTGGTAAATCATGGCAAATCGGCATGGTAGTGAGCATGTTAAAGTTATTATGATTGGCAGACACAATAAATGGTACTAGTATGTTGATTGGTGTAGTTAGACTGAATTCATTCAGTCAGCACAATGTTTGGATTCAGACAGACGTGGTTTCATCCGATGTAATATTAATCTTCAGATCACTTAACTATAGCGCCCTCTAGTGGCTTTGTTGATAATCCTTTTGTTTGGTGTTGTCCCAGCAGACAAGTAATTTTTATTAATTCATTTTTAAACCATCTTTCAATTGTATTTTGTTGCTTCACAAAAAGACGTGTAATTATGACTTGAACGAAGATTTCCAGAGATTTTATTAGAAACGGGTCCACAAGTACTAATAGATTTTCGAAAATTAGTTTGGACAGTTTAATTTTCCTCGATATTATTGTAACTCGTGAAACTGTAAATATTTAAATAATCCTAACCATTTCATGGACTACAACTTAATTTTCCAAAATGTTTTTCAAAACATTCTGTCACTCCTGTGCTATATTGTATCAATCCAGTCGCCATTTTTCTTTTTCTTTAGCTTGTTTATTTCATGTGTCTATAACATTAAAAAACAAAACTGTTAAATGGTGGAAATGTTATGGTGCTAATAATTGTAGTTTGGTGTATCCAATGGTTTTATAATAAAAATTTTCAATTAATGTGCCTATCAGGGTGTTTATTTAAATCTTCATTTTGAATGATAGGGGGAGGTTGTATTCATATATTGTGTAATTACCACAGTCGGTTGCATAAGTGATAATAAAATAAATGGGATATTTACTATATGGGCGCTGCCATCTTGAATACTCGTGCCTTTATTCAAAATGGTGGCCCCATATAATAAATATTGCATTTATTTTATTACCACTTGTGCACCAGCTGACAGTGGTAATTACACACCCACAAGACACAAACTGTGAGCACTCCATCAGTAGAATCACAATGACCTGCATTTGGCACTGACAACTTCAACAAAACTGCAGTTTGGGACAAGATACTCTCACAAAAAATTCTGCGAACTACATTCTCCTCGACAATTTACATCAATATTTTGTAAGATTCCAGCTGAATTCAAAATTGTCATTTTTCAATATAATGGGTTCAAGCAATATAAATATGAACAGGACATCACCTGAACATTTAAGTCAAAAATGTGGGGGGAAAAATGGCGCGATTATTTGTATCAATTTTGCTAGGACATGCGTTCAAATATTGAATGGAATTTTCAGAGCAATGGTTTCTATAATATAGAAAGTCCTCTCCCATAATGCATATGCATACAAGTGCAAAAATTTGACTTTGACAACTACCTTTATATAAGTATACAAGGAAATTGAGAGAATTATACACACCAGACGTCAATGATAAAGGTTGGGTGGTTTTATAAAATGTTTTCTTATTTGGGCGACAGCACATGTTATGTGTGGGTCACTAATAAAAAAAATATCACTTCGGCCAAATAGAGATGTGTACTATATAGAAGACTATGTTCATCGGCACAACAACTTAATGGAATTCCATTTTGGCCGACCTGAAATGACATGAATATCAATGGTCAAAATAAATATGAATTTTCGTAGAGATGTACTTCTAAACATGGTTAGTGGAAGAACAGTTAGACATGCTCATTATCCAGTGACTTCACTTTGATGTGTGTCCTACCACTATGACATCATTGCTTGTATTGCTATCTCTGTTCGTTTTCCCATGCGTGTCCACTAAATTTAAGAAAGAGCTCAAGCCAATGGATGGACATAAAAGCATTACCAACTTCAGTGTGAATGTTGTGTTCTACTCAAAGTTTCGTTGTTGAAAAAATGAAAATACCGATACTTTGTTTTGTTGACATATTTGCCGTCTGCGAATCAAAATTGACCATGGCATTTTGTACCCCAAAAACTCTGTCTGGGAATGTTCTAAAATTTTATTATTTATTACTACGTTATTGTTTGGGTATTTTAATGTAGAACTGTGATTATCACAACTAATTTCAATCATAACTTTTTTTGCCATCCATTTTGTGATAATAGATGAGGAAAATTGCTGAATATAGTGTTCATATTCATACCAAATCTTGACAATGCTGTATAAATCGGGAACAGAAAAGCCCATTTTTCGAATGAATATGTAATCTTATAGAAATGACAGGATATGCCAATTCCCTTTGTTTTAAATGTTTGAGACACAACAAAACAAAAGAACCAGGGTTTCTTAAATGTTCTTAGTAACCGTGTTATTAGTTTTTCTCATGTTAGTCAAGCAACCATACTTCTTACACACCAGACCAAACATCGTTCACTGAAAACTTTTTATTTCCATATAAAAAAAAATTCTTGATTGTAGCAAAATATTTAAATTGTGGCTACTAAAATCATGTAGCATTTACAAAAATGACCACAACTTATTTTTACTGTTAAAGACAAAAGTAGTGGAGAGATTAGAAAAAGTTCACAGTGAAGAGATACATTTGAGAAGTTGCAGATAATCTTGACAGCGTGGAGTTGTTCAGAGGTCAAACATAGAGTCCTGGTGAATGCCATGCATGAAAACACAGTATATGACATTCAGAATTATCAAAGCATACAGGGTGAAGCAGACGTATTTGTTGAGATGCATTTTGAAGGATTACAAAACAGCAAATATTCTTACATTACTAAAGATATTGAATATAATTACAGAAAATATTGCAGTTTTTCACATAAATGTCAACCTAATGTATGCTTTAAGTACCAGCTGGTCGGGTAATGCACTTTTCAAAATATTAGAAAACAAAACACTTTGACCTCTAGTGAGATAAATTAGACTTGAAATAATCATCTGCTGATTGGCTAATGAAAATTTGATATGTTTCTTGCCAAACAATTGACAAAATAAATGTCGGCTAATATTGATAAAAATCATTGTGTATATGTTGATGAGTCTATATCTAACTGTGTAAACTGAAATCTCATTTGAATTGGAGAATTTTTTTTGACCTTGAATATTAAAAACTAAATTTTATTTGTTAAAAGTTTTGTACTCAAAAACACATATACAAACAAAAATACAATGCAACACTGCTGAGTTAAAACCAACTGCTAAGTCATTTCACTGCCATGATTAGAGTCATCTTTATGTTCATAACCCAGAGTGTAGAAACACTGATGTCCTCAACACAGATCTGCATCACTGGTTTCCTCAACTGAGATCTGCATCACTGATGTCCACAAAAGAAGGATGTATCACCTTACAGCACCAGCCCTTTCATCTGTTCAATCTTACTTGGCTCAGCTTGTCAATATGTAGTAAGCAAATTGAAGTTGCCAGGTTATCAGAGAGCGTATTCCAACAAGGTAACAAACACAAATGTACACTATACTTTAAAAACACTGGTTCATCATCACAGTTGTTGAGTGTTGCCATGGCAAAAGATGATGAGATGAATTATATGATTCCATTATAATATTGAGTACTGACAACCATCTTTGCATATTAAGTACTGGTCCAGCTATATTGCCGATAGTCTCTATATACAGTCTTTATAATGTAATACGCAAATGACGATTCAAATAAAATACACTTGATATAGTTTATATTATGACTGAAAATAAGAAAAACAGACATTATTATTATTACATGGCATTGAAAACAATAATGTTAGGGATGAATAACTAGCAGGTAGTGTCAAGGTCAAGGCCGGCTAGTTGAGGTGACCTGTCAGCTACATGTATGTTGAATTCAAACTTGACTGATGTATAACTTATGTGTAACAGTTGATTTGATATTATTTCAGAATAGTGGTAATGATTTTGAATTGATTCTTAAAAATACAAGTCATTGAAAATGACACAGTCTCCGTAAAATTTTTGAAAGCTCTCTTTGTGCTCGTCATATTAAAGTGGAGGGGTTGTCGCGAGCGTGTCCTTGAAACTCAAGTCCTAAGTGGCAAATACAACAGATTGTTTATTTACATCAAATTCAAACATGTGTTGCGTGACGACCCCTCCGGTTTAGGACATAGCAAAGAAAAACACAGATCACAAGTGAAAGCATGTCCAAGTTATCACATTTTAAACAAACAAGATGGCCACCAGTCGGCCATATTTGTTTAAACTGCAAATTGACATGTACATGTATCTAAACCACTGCATGTGCACATGTCCCACATAAAGTACTAGACACATGCAAAGAATGAACGGAATCGGTCCAAAGGATCCTGAAATACGACTCCGGACGGACGAACGGAGACCGAATTATAAGTCCCCGTCCGAATGAGGACTAAAAATGACATGCACCAAGGTACTATTTTGTTAAATTAAATGATACATGTCCATACATGGTAGCAGAAACACGTGATCTTGCTGATTTTTTGTTCATGCCATTTGGCCATCTTGAATTTGATTGGAAACAAATGTCACAAAATGTATTATTCATGTGTGAAGTCATAACGTGATTTGTCAAGGCATGTTTAGAGACACGGTGAAATTATAACTCCTTGTTTTCAAACTGAGATTAACTATATGATGGATTGCAACATGACTTAGGGGTGATCTCATATTCAAACATGTGGGTCAAACCTACGAAAACTTAAACCGCCCGAACAAAACCCAGTTTTGCGGTTTGGAAGTTTAAACAGTTTAAATAGACAGTGCGGTTCAGGACGACCGCACAAATTTGCATAAAAACTGCGGTTTGAACCGATCTCATTCGCACCTCATTCAAGCTGTTGTTTATTTTTGGATTGACAGAGTTTACATTGCTTTTTGAAGACTAGATGTCTCTAAAATGTGTTCATTTATTGGTGTACAGTAGTCATTTTACCGTGTGTCTTGCCTAAAAAAAAACACTCTTTCATATATCGGTGAACAGCGTGCTGAATGAATTGTTTTGTTTTGATAAACTGTTATGCTTGAGTTGCAAATTGAGCAGAGGACGTGAATCAGACTTTTCATTGGGCTGGACAATTGATATGTGTCTCTGACAGCTAATAAGTATCAGAAGACGAACATATGTTGATACAAAGTTGCACTTGAGACTTACGCTACTGTGTTCAAGCCTTTACTACTGTTGCGCGTTCAATTTTCAAACAGTTCTTTCAGGAGTAATTTCCCCGCAATGCCGTCAGCTGACAATGTTACGGTGGTCGTAGCGCCGGAGTCATAGCGTTAGCCTCGATTTTAGTTTTGACAGTGATAGAGGGACTGTGGTTTTCAGATGCCTTCGTAGAAAACAATGTTGCCATTATCGATTTAATACTTTCATTATATTTTGATAACTCGCAGTCTCACAGACTTTACAAACTTAACCAAAAAATGTGTTCTATGAATTTATGAACTGACATGGGCACAAAACTGACTGTACTTGTTGCGGACAAAATGTAGCAGTTTGCTCCATGGATAACATATTTTACTGACTATGCCAAATATATATATATATATATAACTTAAGTAATTTATCCTAAGAAGCTGCTCATTAAAATTCTATTGCATTTTTTCCCTGTTCTGTTTCAAAAATAAATTCACCATATAGTATATCACAATAGAGAGGGTCTATGGTATCACTTGATTCACATTTAATGACAAAATATAACAAACAATCATGTCTGTAATAAATTGTATTAACTTGTACCAAAATATAAGTTGTAGGAAACTGATTATTATTAACAATCACAGAAATAAATAAATATAATTTTCATCACACTTATAAATGACATGATGTAAATAGATTTGTGAAACAAATGCAAGTATGTGTTTATCAGCATTTACATGTACAAGACTTGCAAAGAAAAAAAATCGCTGCTGTAATTCTTAACACTTCAAAATATAACACTCAGTATGAACATGGAGCTCCATAGTATGCATCTTATTTTTTTCCTACTGAAACCAGGCTGAAACAGTATTGTAAGAAAAACCTAGGTTTCCCTAGGTCTGTCTTCTTTGTTCTCTGTTGTTTGTTTTCAGTGGGGGCGTTAATAGGCAGTTAATCCGGAGGTTAGGTTCAAACCTACTACTAATTTGCATATTGTAGGTCTAGTAGGTCTGAATAGGGCAGGCCGGGTTAACCTAGGTTTGACCCAGGTGTTTGAATATGAGATCACCCCTTACCTCTTTACTGACTTCACACACAGCTATTTCCACATGTACAGGAGAGACGTGATTATAACCACCTTTAGAACTCATCTGATTTTGAATTGAATTTAACTGAAATAGAAAAGACATTGTTTTGTTCACAATCAAATGATTATAGACAGCTGCTTGTCTACAACACAAACTACTAGTACAATAGACAGTTGGTTATCTATAACACTAACTACTAGTACAATAGACAGTTGGTTATCTATAACACTAACTACCAGTACAATAGACAGTTGGTTATCTATAACACTAACTACTAGTACAACAGACAGTTGGTTATCTATAACACTAACTACCAGTACAATAGACAGTTGGTTATCTATAACACTAACTACCAGTACAATAGACAGTTGGTTATCTATAACACTAACTACCAGTACAATAGACAGTTGGTTATCTATAACACTAACTACCAGTACAATAGACAGTTGGTTATCTATAACACTAACTACCAGTACAACAGACAGTTGGTTATCTATAACACTAACTACCAGTACAACAGACAGTTGGTAATCTATAACACTAACTACCAATACAACAGACAGTTGGTTATCTATAACACTAACTACTAGTACAACAGACAGTTGGTTATCTATAACACTAACTACCAGTACAATAGACAGTTGGTTATCTATAACACTAACTACCAGTACAATAGACAGTTGGTTATCTATAACACTAACCACCAATACAACAGACAGTTATCTACAACACTAACTACCAGTACAACAGACAGTTGGTTATCTATAACACTAACTACCAGTACAATAGACAGTTGGTTATCTATAACACTAACTACCAGTACAACAGACAGTTGGTTATCTATAACACTAACTACCAATACAACAGACAGTTGGTTATCTATAACACTAACCACCAATACAACAGACAGTTATCTACAACACTAACTACTAGTACAACAGACAGTTGGTTATCTATAACACTAACTACCAATACAACAGACAGTTGGTTATCTATAACACTAACTACTAGTACAACAGACAGTTGGTTATCTATAACACTAACTACCAATACAACAGACAGTTATCTACAACACTAACCACCAGTACAATAGACAGTTGGTTATCTACAACACTAACCACCAGTACAACAGACAGTTGGTTATCTATAACACTAACTACCAATACAACAGACAGTTGGTTATCTATAACACTAACTACTAGTACAACAGACAGTTGGTTATCTATAACACTAACTACTAGTACAACAGACAGTTGGTTATCTATAACACTAACTACCAATACAACAGACAGTTATCTACAACACTAACCACAGTACAACAGACAGTTGGTTATCTATAACACTAACTACCAGTACAACAGACAGCTGGTTATCTGTAACACTAACTACCAGTACAACAGACAGCTGGTTATCTATAACACTAACTACCAGTACAACAGACAGTTTGTTATTCACAACACTAACAGCCATGACCAGAAGGCAGGCAGGCTGGCATCATTTTGACATGTCAGAGTTTTGTTGTTCAATTGAACTAAATCAAACAGATTACATGACAATGTGTCACATGATTTATAAGATTAGAAGCTGACTTACATGACCATTACCGCTAGGACTTGCCATCTCTCCTGACCCAATATGTCCTGTATGTACAAAGTTTGTAGGTTCACTAATCATTGTCCTATCAATCCGCCGTTTCTATAGAAACATAAAATAAATGACAGATGAGTGTATCTGGTCGTAAAAAGTTGTGTTTTAATAAGACCTGTACACACAGCCTAGGAAGTTGCGAGTACCTACTCGCAAATGCGCCCAAAAAATACGTCTATGCGAGTAAAAACTTTTAAATATCCGCATTTAGCTTGCAGTTATCAGAAACTACTCGCATTTTGCGAGTGAAAATTGAAGCAGCTGAAACATGCCGTGCACGCGTCAGACTAGACGTGCAACTTTGAATAATTTACGATGTACTCGGAAAGTCTAGTTTTAGGCGCATGGCAAGTGTCATGTTGCAATTGAGAGCGTACAAGCCAAAATAAAAAAAATAGTAACATTGTAAATATGTGATTGACAGTTTTTGTTTCAAAATACGGGCATACAGTTTTTTTTTTTAAATGAACGGCGGTTTACACTGTCGGCGGCTCTTTGATTGTCAACAAAACAATTTTCATCTGCTAATGTGACTGCGTTTTTCAGTGTCAAGTCGCGTTGGAAACATCGATAATCAAAGTCACACTGTCGCATTGTCCACTCGAACAAGACATGGCGAATAAGCAGATTACTAATTTCTTTCGGCCGGTTGAGCAGAACGAAATTCCAACAACTAACACCGGGACATCAGATCCTACATCCTCGCATCCAGCCACAAAACGGGAGATGGCATGGGATTCAATTTTGGGCACGAGTACGCGATCAAAATCTCGGAAGCCAGAACAAGATGGAAAAATTGTGCGATGGATCGAGCAATTCGAGTGGTTAGACGTTGACACAAAAAAGGCGGCCGACAACTCGAGGCTGGCAACATATATCGAGTATGGTGTAAATGGTGTCGATCGACATGAGAGAAGACAGAGGGGCCAGCTAAAGTTGTCTACTGTCTGTGCTGTTCAATCATGATGCATGGCCAGATGATGTTACCAGGCTTATGGTATATGGGCAAGAAGAATTAGCTTTCCTTTTGCAATGGTTTGGTCCAATCTTAGAGAAAAACGAATGTGTTGCATCAAATGTACCTGCTGAGTGGAGACAACTAAAGCTTCTGGTGTTTAAACAGTTCTCTATGGGCCCTGTGCTTAACAAAGACGCCGTATTGTGATAATTATAAGAATGTACTCCACCTGTGTCAGACAATGATCGCACTGCCCGTAACCACAGCCCAGTGTGAACGTGGTTTTTCTGCACAAAGGCGTAGAATGAACAGCGTAATTTACTGCATCCAGAAAGTGTGGGTGATCTAATACGTATCAGCCTGGAAGGGCCTAGCATAGCTGAATTTGATCTTTCAAGTTCTGTTCACATACAGTGGATGCATGAATCAGTGCGGGCCAGACGACCAAATGTGAAACTGATGTGGCCTGATAACATCGTACATGCAGTCTCTGACCAGGATACAAATCAAGACTTTTTGTAACAGAACAGTAACTCTCATTACAGTATGTCATTATTGTAGTTATATACGCAAAGTTTAACATAACATATTTTATTTCTTTTACGCATGAAACAATTTTGCTCCTAAAATTTTAGGTTTAGGAGCATTTTGCTCCTAATTTCTTAGTGCTTAGGAGCATTTTGCTTTTTGCCAAAAAGTTAACTTCCTAGGCTGACACAGTAAATGCCATTTTTGGTTAACATGCATTTCATTGCCAAAACAAAAAATTATTTGATTAAAATATCGGCATGGAAACAATATTCTTTTAGAATTGTTGGGTTCAAATTTTGAAAAAATCCCAGAAAACTAAGTATTTGTTTTTAAAAATGTATGACTAAGTTAAGAAAACGACATTTAGGGTAAAAAATAAAAGTTGTTGACGTACTGTTGGTCTTGGCTGCTGTGTAATGCAACAAGTAAAACACAACCATGCTGTATCACTCATCTTGTTAAACCCAATGTAACGCATGGACAGAGATAATTTAATCAGTAAATCAAAGCCACTCTGAATCACTTCAAGAAATATCCGTATTTTGTAAACATCAACTCAAACCTAGGAAAAAAAAAAAAACAAGTTTTAACAAAAACCAACAATACACATGGTGATTTAACGAAAAACTGAACCAACTCACTAGTATTTATTGAAGTGTATGTATTACAAACAGATGAAATGTATTGCATCTTGCTTTGCAGTGAAAACATTATCCATTCATATATACATGTATATAGTATTACAGATGCATTTGAATAGATTATGCACACCTTGTCACAATTAGTTTTTACGGTTTTATAATAACAAAATCGACTTACGAGGAGAAGCTGTTTGGCTATCACATGTCGCAGATATATAAAACAAAAATTAATTGTATATTCCAAACACAATCCCCTCTCATTGGTTGAGTAGATAATTCACCATCCTAATACATGTACATGTATTATCAAACAATCAATGATGAAGCCCTACCCCCCCCCCTCCCACTCCCCCCTTTCCATTATAGTTTTTGGTTCAAAAAAATTGAGATATTTGGTCAAAAGAAAGCAAAAATGTGTGTTGTGTCATAATGAAACTGTTTTGACCAAAATCAGGAAATTCACTACATACAGATGCAAGTCAAGTTTTTGAATCTAAGCTGTTAAATTTGTTTTTTGGGTCAAAGCTTCAAAATTGAATTCACTGGAACTAAATAGTCGCAAATCTGTCATATTTGAATTAAGAAATAACACCACCTATTAGACATTCAGTAGGAAAAGAATGGTATTTCTTCACAGGATATGGACAACCTGAATTCCACATTCTAATATCATCAGTTAAGTGACCACACTGATTAATGTCTTTAAATCCTGTAAAATCACTTACAACAAGTCATTGTCAATGACACGTCCCCGTTCCGTTCATATTTGAGTGACATACATTCAAAGCAGATCATGACCGAAATGCACCTGCATATGTACAACACATTGTGCTAAATCTGAACAAAATCCATCCATGCATGACTGAGATCCGGTTCTGGAATTGTGAAAATACGTGATTTTGATGCATTTTCGGCCTTAAAATGGCCATCATTCCGCTATTGTTAAGCAGATCATGAAACAAATGGATATATCTATTTGTGACATGATGTACCATGTGTGTGTGAAGCTTGAACTTGATCAATCCAGACATGTCTTGGATACGGATCCAGAACTGAATTCTTTAACAAAATGACCGCCAGTCGGCCATTTCCAACTTGATCCGAAAAAAAAAAAGACGTGCATCAAGGTCCTATTATGTTTAATGTATGTACCAAATTTGAATGAAATCCGTCCATGCATAACTGAGATCCGGGTCCGGAATGGTGAAAATGTGCGATTTCAATGCATTTTTGGCCTTAAAATGGCCGCTATTCGGCTATCGTTAATCGGATCATGAAAAAAATGCATGTGCATATGTCCCATATAATGTGTGATGTATGAGTGAAGTTTGAACTTAATCGGTCCATGCATGTTCGAGATACAGGTGATCACGGACGCACGCACAGACGAATGGACGCACACAGGGCAAAACATAAGTCCCCGTTTTCGGACTGCGTCCGAACGGGGACTAATAATAATACTGCCATAAAGTAGGGTATTATACAGGTGTATTTTGGGATACCTTCTTGTTTGGAGATACTCCTGAGAGTTAGAAATGAAATGACTGGGCATTGTGATTTATTTACATATTGATTTTATCCTTTAAATATCTATTTGAGTTCATCTTAGAGTTCACAGTGCTTTATTTTATTGGCACTCTGGTCTGACCAGGCAGCTAGTTGCATGACCTGATTGGTTGCTTTATGTCTTCATTTAAATATATGAATAATTTATTACTACAAGTTTGTTGATTTAACGGCAAATAAAACAAATTACCGGCATGGCTTAATTTTTTTGTACATGTACATGTAACTTGTGCATGGTTTTAACTGTTTTTATAAAAAATGTTGTTAATAACAGTTGTAAATAGCAGTTTTGAACCACAGTTTATGAGCTATGTTTTCAGTGTATATGGAAATCAATATATATGTTTGTTTTGTTAAGTAAGACACCAAAAACTCTGAAAATCACAATGAATGTAGATTGATACTACTTATTTACTACAGTATGATTGAGCCAAAATGTGCCTCCGTTTTAAGCTGTTTCGAAGCGTACAAACTGTCCTAATTACCTTAGTACATGTATTTATATACCATGCATTTTCGCAATTAGGTCGTCATGTGACTTAGGAGTCACTTTAAAGATGGTGACACGGTTTGTTGGATATGCTCAAGCTATCTTCACAGAAATTCTGTTTCTTTCTTGAATAATGGCGATATTATGTTTTTGCCAAGAATTTTGACAAGTGAATATATTTAGTAGCTAAGTGTAGTTTAGCACCAACATGTGCTACAGGACGGAAGATCTGGTCTAATACGGTCTGCAGTTCTCATGACAACAATGATTATAGGGTAAAAATGTCATACTCGTTCATAACACCTAAAATGCCGACCCAAAATGGATCCAAGAGCAAAGTTTGTCATCGCTCTCCATCAGGAAAAAACCCCAAATGAAGAGGGAAGGGCAGGATGTTTCTTGGTGATTTAAATAATACCTCTGCAGAAAACACCAGTAAAGCTGCACATACCATATGTGGGACCGATGTAAGAGTTCAAACAATGCACAAGCTAAGGTCCTGATGATACTCCGAATACTACGCAATTGGTAATGAGACAAAATACACTCCGTTGAATGAATAGCGCCCTCACATGCAATTTCTCCTTTGGATCTGACACTGCAGTCATTCTACCCACCAGAACCTGGGGAGATATCATGTGATATCATATTCAACGATCTATGGTTTACAACCGCTCTGTTTTCAGTAAATCATTGACTGCTGCATATTAATGAAGCAAAATTTAGCGAGATGGCAAATACAAATAAATATATATATACATAGACGTAGTTGAAAATCTCATGATGTGTTGTCACTCATCGATTTGAACAAAAACAAATCTTCAGTATTCTGGGATTGACAATAAAAAACAATGCTGACAATATTTCTGGTTCATTTGTGAAAATACATTGTATACACATTTGGTTGTAAACCTTAGGGCTACCTTATCACATCTCCCCAGGTTGTTGTAAATGTCACACCTGTCATTTGCAGTTTTACAGAACAGTTTCCTGGTTAGATTAAAATAGCAAAGCTACACGTTTGTTTTAGGTAAAAGTGAAAGTTGACATATGGACATCAGGATAAGAAATACTTTCTAAATCAGTATAACAACTGAAATACACCGCTATCCAGAATACAATGATATTGTAACAAGCAGACATTTACCTTATATGTAGTATTCTAATTATTCAACTACAGTAAAGTGTACACAGATTGTCAACCCATGCACTAATCTCTTGTTTATGTGTACAGCTACTGATCTAAGCTTACCGATCGCCGAGGTGAAACTAAATAGATCCGTTCATGGATTTGACCTATTATCTTCCATGACAATCAAGGGGGTCATACTATTTTTTTTTACCATGCGGGAAATGGTTAGTTTCGCCATGTTGCTACCATTGCCAGTGAGCATGTTTTGTTTTTGTCTTATTTTGACTAGGTTGTGCAAAAATGAAACACCAGTGTTGACAAGGTCACAATTATCGTAGTGCAACTGTCTTACAACGTATCAACGTGACGAGGTTAAATGTGTTTCCAACAGAGTCGAGAAAATGACAACTGTACAACTGCTTTGTCAAAGTCAGAATTTCTTTTGCAGCTGCATGTTACCGTTTAGTTAGGAACTTAAAACAGAAATTCTAACTGTGCTAGTCTAGCCAAACACAGAAAGCTTAAATGTGCATATACCGGTATATCAATTAATATTTTCAAGCCCAAAATAAAATAATTGACCTTAAAATACTAAGTCATAACATTGACATGCATGCATTGTTTTGTTTCATTCATAAAAAATTGAGGACATGGAAAAAAACATGCAGAAATACTCTTTTTTTTTTATACTCAGATCAAACTTCATTCACAAAAGTCCAAGTAACTTGTCAGTCATGGTGAGTACATGTGACAGTTTATTACTTCTGTGTGAATATAATACAACTAAGTGATGTTTAGTATGGCATCTCTCTTTTGGGAGGATGTGGTGACACTGGAAAGGGCCATTTGGTTTGGTTTCATCAGAAAATTTACTCCCATCTATGACCCATGTTTGGAATATTAGCTGGGTTAGGAAGCGATCTCCTTACAACATCGATCACACAATTGGGTTCTCGTTTGATGGAAATTACAGAAATATAGCAAATGTTAATAACTGGTAAACCACTGTTTCATCTATCAAGAATCTTGTACACCAAGCAAAATTTCACAGTGATAACTGCAAAGCTTCTTTGCTATCGGACAACCCAGTTAAGTTACAACTGTGAAAATCCATTGCGAGGACATGCAATTCAACAGAATTCATCTCTCTATCTACCAAATTGTAAATTTCCAGTCACTTACAGAGCTGGGTTTACTTAACTTTTGTCTGGTATGCTACTTTCCTAATAAGAGAGTTTTTTTCAAGCCATCTAAATAAGCTACATAGGGAATTAGATAGGAGACAGACACAACATTTAAACCAGATAAATATGAGAACTATGAAACTGCTTTGCTAGAGGAAGTGACCAGTAAAGGATGAAATAATTATGATGACTGATGCGATGCATGGCTGGCGAAAAAACTCTTGTGACACTGATGTGATTGTGAGTTTCATTGCCAAAAACAGTCATTGCCAAAGCAGTTGTTAAAAAATGTACTAGTAGACGACCCGGTTCAGCAGCGCCATAAAATCAAGCTACTGAGATAAGAGAGGCTGGGAACTGAACATGACATGCTACCAACAAAGTCTGTTGAAAAAACCATGACAACAAATTATGCAAAGTAATCTTCCTAAATATGTCTCATATTAGTAACATAAGTAAATACTACAACAAATAAATTGGAATTGTTGATGATAATAATGACCAGTTTGGAAGTTCAATTACTTCAAGAATGAACTGTAGTTACATGCATCACACTGGGAACACTTATCTATTTCTGTTCCAGGTTGGCCAAAAGCCATACTGTTCATGTTTAGAACAGAAAGCAGAAATGCAATTTAAACAGGCTTCCTGTTTTCTACTGAGATATCCTCCATATCAAACATTACCTGCATATACATCTCTGTACTCACATCCTGTGTATGCTTAGACAGAGCTAATGAACTTTAACAATAGATTGCACTTGTCGGAATCACATGTTTGTGATTTGGGGAGAGGGCAATTTTTCATGAGAAAATTATATCATACTGGTACAATGTACCTTGGATGATTCAACAAATCAGTTTGGATTCTGTATATAATATTACAGGGCTACCAATAAATTATATTCAGCCATTCAAGAAAATAATTATTTACAAATGTAGCACAAAAGAGAAATCTGGTTTTGTTACATGTATGATACATAGTCGTTGGCTCAGCACTCGGAACTAGAATGCAACCATTGCTATGTTCACTCTACAGCATTCTATCAGAGCCAAACTACTGCTCCTCCCACAGATTAACAGAGGATTATCTCCAATGCATTTACAAAGTCAGAGCCAAACGAGAGCCGGGATCTACCAGAGTTCAATCAGAGCCGAACGGAACAGTGCCCTCAAATAATTAGTATAAAAAAAAAACATGGCTGAAAATGTTGGTATCATGCTTGTGTTGTTTCTTTACATGGTACAATGCTGTTGCACTGGTGTTATGATTTAGCACAGTTACTAGTAACTGTAGATTTAGGTACCAGGAAACACAGCAGCTAAAATGTGTTACAGCCTATTTGCTTAAATTATTGTCATGCAAATTTTAATTTTCCAATTGTACAACTGTTGTGATATGCGTCGGAGTTGTCAATCTAAACTTAATAGGAACACGTCATCGTGCCGTGACCGCTTCCATGATTTTTATCTTTGGTGTCTTTAAGAAGTTTCTTCAATTTTCACTGGATTTGTTCAGTGGTTCTTTCAAGTTTTTGACGCATAATTTCGTACACTATTTTTCTGTTTCCCGGTCCGCTATAAATCTATTGCTGTATTTCTTTACTATACCAAATAGGGCGCGTACCTCTTCGTCAAGCCGAAATTGCATGAAATTATGAAAAATGTTGTCATCGCCATAATTGAAATGAGAGGTTACTTGAAGAAGATGATTGAGGACGTGATTTGGGCTCTGATAGTTGGGCCCGATGCGTATCGGAGTTCAACCCGAGGGTTTATTGGAGCCAAACTTGGCTCAAGCGTATACACGGCCATTCTTGCTGTCTTGAGTCGGCTTGAGCCGTCGGACTCTGATAAAATGCTGTCCTGTGAATATAGCATACATTTCTCTAAGATGGTGAATAAAAAAAAAATTGTGTATGGCTCAATTACATTGCAAAAGTAGGAAACAAGCATAAAACTGAACTGGGTTAAGTTTTGGTACTACACACACTTTCTTTGTTAATTTAGCTAATTCGCTAATCTGTAATTCAAGATGTTGCAAATTTAACATAAAGTATATTCTCACAAAGAGACTGTTGGCACGTTAGCTAAATTGAGATTCTCTTAATTTATGCATTGAGTCAAATTTGCTATTAAAAAAAAAAAAATGGCATTCAACGTCGCATGTATCTATTTCAATGTGTTTTACCCATTTTCCTTTTAGACAAATTTCAAAATGACTTGTAAATTGGAAAAAACGTAGTCCTGTGTAGCGTTTCAAAATAGCTGGACATTTTGAGCAATCACCCTTCGTTGGTAATACATTAGAAGTAAATATTTATGTTGATTATTGTTAGACCATTGTAGATGTAATTAACCAATTAACATCTAGTACCTCAATACCAAGGATTCTGAGCAATGTAGACTGGAGCTGAACACCTTTCTTAAAAGACTGATCATTACAGACAGAATCCAACAATCTTTGTTGTGTTAAAGTCCCATGAGAACCTGTCAGTCAATAACGCTACTCGATTAATCCTTTGCATAAGATCTAGAGCGAAGCAATCCCTTTGTCTGGTCACTCTCCGGGTATGACAGGATACTGACCCCACTCAATAACTTTCTTATTAAATGAAAGAATCAAATACTAGGAAAACATACTTTGGTAAGCATTCTGATTTCTAAAGCCCAACAACAGCAATAACCCCGACACACTTCAAACTAAGAGATAATGTCAACAATGTTGATTGTTGCATTCAATCTATAATGATCATAGACTAAATCATCAAGTCAATAAATATCATGAACCAGGTGGATTTGGTTCAGTGCTTGGCAATGCAACAAGTCACTACACTGTGCAATGCCTTTGACATGATAAACAAACAGTTACGGCTGAAGACACAGCGACTCAAAACAAACTCTTTATTCACACCAACAGAAGATATTTTTTTATTTACTTCACACTAACATGTAACTATTTTTCCTCTCGATCTGCTTGGCAGAAATTTATATTGCTTCATCCATCATGTGTGAAAGTTAGCATCCCAGAGTTTAGAGGTAGAGACAATTTGAAACCAAGGGCAGAAAACGAAAGATTTGTTGCAGAAAAAAATGTTGGCTCATTCAAGAAAAGTAAAAATGTTCATATAAACTCTTCCACCCCAATACCCCCACCCCCATGATTCCAAATGTTTGACCCCTCACCATAACACGAATGAACATGAACAACCCTAACACCCCATCCAAGCTCAATATAAAACCGCTTTATTGTCAACATTTTATTTGAAGCCTTTTAGACATCAGGTAATAAGTGTACTGTAATGAACAGCTATGGTGTTAACATAATTTTTGCATCAGGAGTTTCTTGCCAATCATCATCACAGGCAGAATTCTGTGATTTATGTACAGACGGACTTTATTACAAAATCAATATTCAATGTGAAGTATTTCCATTAAGATTAGTCTAAGATGTACACTTGAGATGTTACCTACATCACTATAACCTTATCACCACCAGACTTGTTTGCCCAAATTTGTCAGTATTTTTTTCTCATATTCTTCAATATTTCTGGGGATAAACCCTAATTTAGAAGCAAACAGACAAAATTTGAGACAATTTTCAGTTGTAACTAAAGGAAAGTGCAGACTTTAAGATAGAAGCCTACTCATAAATTAAAAAACCCAGAATTTATTCATTTTGCAATAAATTGTACTCCAAGGCAATATAAGGATATTGACCTAAAAAAAGTTGGGGGTCACCAGCCTTTTTTTCGAGAAATGTAGGGTTGTATTTTAGTGGAAAGTCGCCATTTTGACACTATTATAACACTTTTACCACAGGTTCCTATGGCAGAGATATTATGCAATATCTCAAAATCTAGCCTGGTGACATAGGCTGATAAAATCATATACATGTATTGTTAAAGATGGAGTACTTTTTGTTGTTTTGAATTATTAAAAAAATCTGGGTTTTAAAAAGTGTCAAAAAATCCATTTTTTCTTTAACATTTATGTTCTATGGAATTGTTATAAAAATAGAAATTTTTAAGAAATATTGGGACACGTTTCTCAAAAAGCATAACTGTAACACACAAAATAATGTTATTTCATTATAACCATGGGACATTAGCTTCATGATTGTACATAATAAACTAATGAACACTGTCATGCGATTTATGACCAATTTTGTCAAAAATTAGGACTAGGCTTCTACCTTAAGCAAGACCATTTTGTGATGAAAAGAAACAGGTGGTAAAAAGGTTAAAGGGGCACCTTCCAGTTAAGCCTAATTTCACAACAAATTTACTTTCTGGATTAAAATTACAATGGATAACAAAAGATAGATTTATTTTGTAAACAACATAAACAATAGTGTCCCATGATTCTTTGGTGCAATCCCTGGGCTTGAATGGTTCCCCTTTAAGGTCCATTCTTTTCAAACTGATAGGAAGACTTCTTTTACTTGCATTATTACCGTTATCATTGTTATCATTATTACTGTTATCAATATTACCAAGCAAATATCATACATTTCTAAATTATTTGTGTTTAGCTAGCACCAAAATCAGATCTGGTAGTGAAGACAATAAATACTACGGTAGATCTAAATGGTACAATTTGCCAGCTTTAAATCAGATTTGATTCGTCAGTATACATCACAAATAATTTTAGCAGTAAAAATTTAATGAACATGAATTCTCAATAAATTCACAACATTTGGTCCTCACAATGGCCATTAACTTATTAAATCACAAAAATCCCTACAAACCAATATGTTGCAATTTTTGAACCACAACCTCAAATCACATGCATGTGCGACACAGCTGTAAAAGTTTGCTACAAGTAACAATTATAAGCAAATTAAACCACAAGAATTGTACTCCAAACGATGGACATGTGCAACAGAATAAAATATCAAACGTTTCATACCTTTAAGCCAAAATGCCATCAGATTAACACATACAGGGAGCATATGACAGCTGGCTTGTTTATATAATACAACAGAACTATCAACAGTTGCATTTCACTGATTCCGTTGACTAATCACCGAGTCACTCACTAACAGACTTCCCAGAATGCATGCAAGGACTACCTTTGTCAATGATAAACAAACAAGTTATTCACATGCTCACTGGATGACACATTTACATAGCAATATTCAGGGTGGACCTATTTTTATGACTGGGGAATTAGGCTAAAAATCAACATAGTAATATTCAGGGGTGGATCAGTATTTATGATGGGAAAATTAGGCTAGATAAGTTTATACAACATTTAGGGAGGGACCAGTATCTATTGATGGGAAACTAGCTAAAAATAACACAGTAATATTCAGGGGTGGACCAGTATTTATGATGGTGAAATTAGGCTAGATAAGTTTACATAGTAACATTTAGGGAGGGACCGGTATTTATTGATGGGAAACTAGCTAAAAATCAACATAGTAATATTCAGGGGTGGATCAGTATTTATGATGGGGAAATTATGCTAGATAAGTTTACATAGTAACATGTAGGGAGGGACCAGTATCTATTGATGGGAAACTAGCTAAAAAATCAACATAGTAATATTCAGGGGTGGATCAGTATTTATGATGGGGAAATTAGGCTAGATAAGTTTACATAGTAACATGTAGGGAGGGACCAGTATCTATCGATGGGTAACTAGCTAAAATTCTACATAGCAACATTCAGGGGTAGACCAGTATTTGTGTGCAGGAAATTAAGTACAGTCCTGTCTATAACTAGTAAGTAAGATTGTGAATAGAATCTGTATTGCTATCATATCACATATTTGAGGTTTTTATGAAAAGTACAATAAAGTAATAAATTTTGAAGAAAAAAAAACATACACATTTCTAAACAAAGAAAAACTGGTTAAAACTGCCACATTTCTGAATTATGCACTGTAATGTGCCTAAAAATGTTTCATAACAAGGACATAGCTAAATACTACAAAAACAGTTATTGCTAAAAATGATACTTGCTTTTTTTTCATGGAAAGGCAAAGCCAGATGAAAGCAGGCTTGAAAGTTAAGTTATGCCTGAATTATACTTTACTAATACTAAGGAATAAACAAGTATTATGATAGGGAACTTCTCCTAGAATCTAGATAGAAACATTTAGGAATGGGCCAGTGTTTATAATAGGGAAGCTGGGGGTCTGCCAGAATAGAACAAGAAAATAAAATGCAGAGAAAAATTGAAAAACAGATTAGAGATTAACTTTAGGAACAAAGAACAAATAGTAGTGAAAACAAGTCATTGAAAATGACACAGTCCCCTTTAAGTTCTTGTTGTGCTCGTCATATTAAAGCAGAGGGGTTGTCGCGAGCATGTCCTTGAAACTTGAGTTCAAAGTGGCATATACAACAGATTGTTTATTTACATCAAAACACGTGTTTCGTGTCATAGTAATATGGCCAAAATAAAAACAGCCGTTATTCAGTCATCTTTGATCTGATTATGAAACACACTGATATGTATGATGTATGTGCCAAATACGAATGAAAATGGTACATAAATTGTGGAAATATAGTAGTAAGGCCAAAAAGTCAGATGGCTGTCAATCGGCCATCCTTGACCAGATTTTGAAACAAATTGTCATGGACATGCATTCTAACATGTATAAAGTACATGCCAAATTTGAATGAAAACTGACAGAGCACGTCCAAGATACCGCATAAAAAAACAAAAACAAGATGCCTGCCAGTCGACCATCTTTGATCCAATTGCGAAATAAATCGTCATGGACATGTATCCTAACATGTATAATCTATGTACTAAATTTGAATGAAAACAGACAAAGCATGTCCAAAATACAACATTTTCAAAAAACAAGATGGCTGCCAGTCGGCCATTTTGAATCGAATCGCTAAACTACTGCATGTGCATATGTCCCACATAAAGTACTAGGCACATGCAAAGAATGAACGGAATCGGTCCAAGGGATTCTGAGATATGACTCCGGACGAACGCACGGACACCGAATTATAAGTCCCCGTTTTCGGACTTAATCCGAACAGGGACTAATAATTACCAATACTAATTATTCTAGCCCCCCCCCCCATAAAATAATGATCAAATCCTAGTTTCAAGGCCCCATACAGCATGATCACAAATATTGCAGAAAGCAATGGTCAGGAAGTTCAATAAGGTCAAAACAAGAAAATCTCCCACTGTTTACTTAGAAACTTAACTGAGGTGAAAAACCTGACATATTGTAATGTAAACCTCATATGCAGTTATACAGTTTTATTTTGGTTATAAAGTGGGAGTAATGAGAAAAGCATTGTCTTAAATATAGACCATCTGTGGATTCAACTTCTGTTCATATATCTGTCACTGAAATATGTTTATAAAATTATGATTGAAATTACATACAAATTATTCATACTGTAAACAACACTTATTTTGAGAGAGACAAGACTTCTCTGATTTCACATCGGTGAAAATCATGAATTTTATAGCAATGACAATTTCCATGGGGTTCTACTTCGAGTGTCAGTAACTTTTGTTAAACCCTAAAATTCTGAAATCAGGAAAAAGTTTCAGCAGTGAAAATTAAACGGTTCACAGCATATCACTATAGACAGCATGTACTACTTTGGTAGTCATTACCTATTTACGTACATATCTATTTCATTAAATTAAATTTTGATGAAATGAAAAAGATACATTGTATGAAACTGAATACATATTTCAAACATTTTTAAAAGTAGGTACCAGATTGATAATTTTAAATTGCTGACCTTGAGTAGAAGAAGTTTGTACTAGTATATTTGGACTAGAATCATGTTGGTTTTTAATTACCATACCGTACATAAGCCCTCCCCGAGTATAAGACCACCCCTCTGTTTTTAGACATTTAACAGTTGAGGGCATCCCCGAGTATAGACCCAGGGTGTTTTTATCGGGCATCGACAACATTTATTAAAACATGCATGTAAAAAGTGTATTTTATTGCATAAAAATCGTGATTGGTACAGTAGTTTGGTTCCTGCTTTTACAAGAAAACTTGCATTAATATCAGAGTGCAGCATGGCGGGCGAACGTAGGGAACATGGTTCCCACATTTTCTATTCTGTTATTTACCCAGGATGAAGTCTGATGTTGCAATACTGAAGTAATCCATATTTCTTTTGAGTAGTAGTTTTCGAAACGCCAAAATGTGATTGTCAAGTCGTGAAACCTGGTCATAGAACATTGTTTTACTTTTCTGAATAATCACGTCTATTGAGATTATCATGAATGGATATGAACGTGCAAACTACTCATCGACATGACTTGTTAGTGACCGTGAAAGGTTTAAATACTTATTCTACTCTCAGTTTACCTTTCAAAAATTTTGAATTTAGAGCAAAGTGTTAACAGGTCGTATTTTAACATTGCGGTAATTCACTTCCGCATTGCGTTGAAAAATAATCTGAAAACTTCATCTGTATGACAGCATTTTGATTGGTTAACGAAAGACGCGACCTCAAAGGACGTCAAAGGAAGTTGTTCAGGTCAAATCATGATGAAAAACGCCATTGCGAAAATTGCTTTGTAACAAGAGTTTGCATACGATCGATAACATTCCGCAACAAGATAATGAAAATATCTAGCCTTCGACAGTTTCCCACAGACCCTACCCATTTTTACACTGTAAATTCAGATGATATGTAAACCCTATTGTAATAAATTGGTGTATTTTTATGAACATATTTATTTCTTCATTGTAAAAAGTGTTGTAAACAATTATTTTTCCCTGAGACCGGCACTGTGAACGAAAAATGTAATTTGGATAATTTTTCATGGTTGGGAAGATGGTTAAAATTTTAAACCCACCAAAAACGCATCTTTTCTGAGGTGGTCCTCGAGTATAAGCCCACCCCCTAATTTTCCCGACTTTTACATGTTCAGGACCCTGGGCTTATACTCAGGGAAGTACGGTACATGTAGTCTAGATATATAGAATAATGCTGTTTAGTAAATATGACCTTTGACCCTGCTGATATAAAGCTTGGAGTACAGATACATTTATGTAACCACAGTTCCTCTATCATCGGTCTGGCAATGCCTATTGTTTTAGGTGTGAAATGGCTTATCCCCTGGCACCAATGGCTTACCCCTGAAGTCAACGGCTTATCCCCTGGCACCAATGGCTTACCCCTGAAGTCAACGGCTTATCCCCTGGCACCAATGGCTTACCCCTGAAGTCAACGGCTTATCCCCTGGCACCAATGGCTTACCCCTGAAGTCAACGGCTTATCCCCTGGCACCAATGGCTTACCCCTGAAGTCAACGGCTTATCCCCTGGCACCAATGGCTTACCCCTGAAGTCAACGGCTTATCCCCTGGCACCAATGGCTTACCCCTGAAGTCAACGGCTTACCCCTGAAGTCAACGGCTTACCCCTGAAGTCAACGGCTTACCCCTGAAGTCAACGGCTTACCCCTGAAGTCAACGGCTTACCCCTGAAGTCAACGGCTTACCCCTGAAGTCAACGGCTTATCCCCTGGCACCAATGGCTTACCCCTGAAGTCAACGGCTTATCCCCTGGCACCAATGGCTTACCCCTGAAGTCAACGGCTTATCCCCTGGCACCAATGGCTTACCCCTGAAGTCAACGGCTTACCCCTGGCACCAATGGCTTACCCCTGAAGTCAACGGCTTACCCCTGAAGTCAACGGCTTACCCCTGAAGTCAACGGCTTACCCCTGAAGTCAACGGCTTACCCCTGAAGTCAACGGCTTACCCCTGAAGTCAACGGCTTATTCCCTGGAACTAACAGCTTATTCGCCTGACATGGTCACTTGAGTTGGGCCCTCTCCGTGGTGCTCCAAACGCAACACTGGCCTGACAGAACCATGTAGTTTTTCACTTCCCCAACGTTTTTTTGTCAACACAAATCAAATTGAGAGAATACATGTGACCATTCACGGCAGAGTTTATTTGTTTGTTGAAATAATGTGTGATAAGGTGCTGGCAAATTTGTTAAAAAGTCTAATTTTTGCCGACAATGTAAACATGGCTTTGACTGTGTTACTATGACCACGAAAATAAATATTCATTGAAATTCATTGCAAGAAGGCTTAAAACTTTACAAATTCACAGTACTGATCTTGCCGACAAGACATACACTATTCTGTCAGACGTTAGGGGGGTCTGATGCTGTTCGCTGGCGAGGGCCGTAATGGAATATGGAACTCCAGTAAAGCATAGCCATACGCAAGAATTGCATTGGTTGTCAGTTTCAAGCTTGTCATTATTCGCCTTGTCTTGTTCTCCAACATTTTTTTACCCAATATCTCACCATCATCCTTGACAGACAGTGGTCTCACCTGTTATAATTGTTCCAGAGGGACTATGTATCAAGATTAGAAATATTGCAACCACAAAAAAACAATATATGTTGTGAAGATGACAAGCTGAAATTTAAACCTCACACTTAAAAGGCCTTTGTGAAGCACCAAGGGCATGGAGGTGTGGCTATTCAAATTGAGGGTGTTAACTCAATGGCTGTCAAAATGTTAATATAGTGTTTAAGTAAATATTATTCTAAAATAAACGGTAGTTTATTATCCATCATTGTTACATAAAGGTGATTGGCAATAGTTTATTGACAAGGGACTTTGACAAGGTTCAACAAGGTTTTCAAGGAAATTTTCATGAAAATTTGGAAATTTGGCATACCGGTACAATCTGTACTATGATATTCATAATTGTAAATTGCTAAAATAATGGATGTTTTCTATCTATCTATCTATCTATCTTGCAACAGTGAAATATTCAGGTTTATTGGATCATTCTCATCAGAGAGGTTGTCTGTATGGTGATTGTACACATTATGATTGCTGTTGTTTTAGGCCAATTATATACTATAAAATACATACTTTATTTTAGCTGGAATAAATTTTCACTGAGAAGACTTTTTTGGTGTTTTGTACTGATTTTTGACGAGTTGAATGTGAAATACAGGAAAAATGGTATATTCGCTGGATTTTAGTTTCACTGAATCATTCCTTCAGTGAAAATAATAAAAATTAATTCCAAGCGAAAATAAAGTATTTTACAGTAGTCTGAATGGGGTTTAACAGTAGGGCAGTAAAAAAAATTGGAGGGTAGAACATAACAGTTTGTTTGGCAATGAAGTATTTGCACACAGGTGTTGATGCATTCTTGAAACCACCTTCAAATACTGGTTGGAATTTATTGATCGGCAACACATGATGCAATAATTTCATTTGAAGTGTGGGAATCAATAATGAAAATAATTCATTCACAATGATATTTGTTCTCTAAGGAAATGTGCTGTACATGTTTTGTACTTTAATTCTATATTATAAGTGCATATGCTTACATAGAAACCAAAAACAGTCAACATAGCAGATGACAGAAATGGGATGGTGAACTTTAACAGAACCAATAACAACTACTAATGTTGTGAAAAAAGTAGTGAAACAAGTTTTTTTTTTTCAAGCAGGAAGTTAATTTCACTATTGTTAGACACAGCTCATTTACAAACTGGGCCACAACCATATATATATGGCAATGCACACAATAGATAATCTGTTAATTGGTGGAAGGAGCAATAGTTTGGCTACGATAAATGGTGCTGTGTAAACCTAGCAACACTGTACGCAGCGTGAGGGGGGGGGTACTCTCAGCGCACCACATCAGAGTACTCGCAGCGCACCACATCAGAGTACTCGCAGCGCACCACATCAGAGTACTCGCAGCGCACCACATCAGAGTACTCGCAGCGCACCACATCAGAGTACTCGCAGCGCACCACATCAGAGTACTCGCAGCGCACCACATCAGAGTACTCGCAGCGCACCACATCAGAGTACTCGCAGCGCACCACATCAGCGTACTCGCAGCGCACCACATCAGCGTACTCGCAGCGCACCACATCAGCGTACTCGCAGCGCACCACATCAGCGTACTCGCAGCGCACCACATCAGCGTACTCGCAGCGCACCACATCAGAGTACTCGCAGCGCACCACATCAGAGTACTCGCAGCGCACCACATCAGAGTACTCGCAGCGCACAACATCAGAGTACTCGCAGCGCACCACATCAGAGTACTCGCAGCGCACCACATCAGAGTACTCGCAGCGCACCACATCAGCGTACTCGCAGCGCACCACATCAGCGTACTCGCAGCGCACCACATCAGCGTACTCGCAGCGCACCACATCAGCGTACTCGCAGCGCACCACATCAGCGTACTCGCAGCGCACCACATCAGCGTACTCGCAGCGCACCACATCAGAGTACTCGCAGCGCACCACATCAGAGTACTCGCAGCGCACCACATCAGAGTACTCGCAGCGCACCACATCAGAGTACTCGCAGCGCACCACATCAGAGTACTCGCAGCGCACCACATCAGAGTACTCGCAGCGCACCACATCAGAGTACTCGCAGCGCACCACATCAGAGTACTCGCAGCGCACCACATCAGAGTACTCGCAGCGCACCACATCAGAGTACTCGCAGCGCACAACATCAGAGTACTCGCAGCGCACAACATCAGAGTACTCGCAGCGCACAACATCAGAGTACTCACAGCGCACCACATCAGAGTACTCACAGCGCACCATGGGAGTACTCACAGCGCACCATGGGAGTACTCGCAACGTACCATGGGAGTACTCGCAACGTACCATGGGAGTACTCGCAACGTACCATGGGAGTACTCGCAACGTACCATGGGAGTACTCTCAACGCACCATGGGAGTACTCTCAACGCACCATGGGAATATTATTATATTAGATGTGCATCTCCAATAGAAGCACTTACGAACCAAAAATCGCATTTAGTGTATAATGAATTATTAAAACATTAATTATTTTGACAATAGACACATAACTGTAATTTATGTAAGTGCTATTAAATAAAGCAAATATTGTACTATGTTTAGCAGCACCATGGAGGTCCATGGCAGCACAGATTAAAGGGAATATGAAGGTTAACCTAGTATGTTTTAGAAAAAAAAACATTGGATATAGGGAGAACACAAATAGACTTCATAAGTGGCTTGTTGTAAAAACACATTATTAAAACACAAAACACAGACAGACTTGTACATCATACAAACACAAGAAAACCAAGACTCACCTCGCTAAACAGTTTTCCCCCAAATGAACACCTCTCAATAAATGATGTTAACAAAATCAACAAACAACTCTTGAATGAGAATCACCATCTCACCTTGGATCATCCAACAATCAATTAACCTATTGAGTACATGAAGTCAAGCATAGCCCCATTAGTTCCTGTTATTGCCGGGTTCATGTTCACTCAAGTATTTAATTGGGACAATAGTGTCTGATTTCTCAATACACATTTATACAGTAGTGAGCAGTGCACCAACACAAGATTTCAAGTTCTGCGGATACTCCGATGTGTGCCTTTTGAGTAAAATGAAATTCACATTCTCTAAACAAAATAAATGTACCATTAAATACGAAGGAAATCAGAGGCAACAACATTTTTTGTTGTCCCTCTGGTCACCTATACAGTCAAATACAACGTAATTTTTTCTTGGAGGCTGACCTCCCCAGCAGTAAACATGTTGATTTATCTTTAGGGCATTATAGATTAACGTTTTAATTTTAAATAAACAATAGAGCCAATTTAGCATAACATTGAATATAATTCTGATGATTAACATATCCTATTGTTAGACAAATTAGTAGACACTCCATACTATGTTTCTGGGAAGAACACTAAACTTGATTTGGGGGGAATTAAATTTTCACTCTGGATTCATACAAGGTCCACATTGTGTGCCTTGTATACTGGAGTATAGGCCAGGCAGATGAATTTTTGTATAAGATTCATCAGGATTCATGGCGCTATATCGGGATTCATGGCACTATATCGGGATTCATAGCACTGTTTAATTATTACTCAAACTAACAAGTCAGAGCTATGAAATGTGAGAAATCAGTTGCATGTACTCTTCACGAGAATGTCTAGATGCTTTGTCTGACTTTTAACCTCAAACCCCTAAAATAAACCACAATTTTGTTCATATTTTTTTAGAAATTTTGATGAAGATTTATAGTGATAGAAAATTTAGTCCAAAAATAACACTTTTCAGAAAATACACAAATAAGTGCAAAATTGACAAAATAAGATGATGGAATGTTCAATTTATGTGCAATTTTTTTTCAAATGCACTTCTAATACAGCAAATATACAATAACTATCTGAGAGAGAGCCACCCAAGGTACATTTGTAGTGAGTTAGAAATCAAAGAAATCGATAATCTGATCTTGACACCAACAGGCGACTCAGTCGACAGTGGAGCTAATATTGTTTACCTTACAACTACTCAAAGTCCTTCAAATACACATGCAGCCATAGGGGATAGGTATATGAAAAGAGAAATACTATTGAATAATATATCAAATACAAAGATGACATGAATATCCTTCAAGTTCTCAGTATCAATCAATAGCTCAATAGACTTGAACTTCTAGCCTGATGGATCCTTGAGTTGGATTAAGATTTGGTTTTTTTAAATCCATGTTTTACAAATTAGTCGTTTGTAATCCATACAGCTCAGTCAAATGCATGGAACTAATATGATAATATTAGGACAGAGAAAGAATATATCCAAGGTAACTACCCTGTGGTGGGTACCACCCACTACACTATAGGTATCACACCACTATATCCTTGTCCCAGTCGAGTCAAGGATTACATGTAGTTTTGTTAATAGTATTAGTTGTATGGAAAGACAGTCAAGGATGGGAACATAATCATTTATATTTTTTACATTTTTGAATAGAGTGACCCATGATTGACTTTGACAATCTACGCGGCAGTCAGCGGGCCCTTCAAGGATATAAAACAAAGGAATTGGGATAGGATTTTAAAGAAGAAGTTCAAAATGGCATATTTTTAAATTTACCTTTTTTAAAAAGAAGTTGAAAATGTAAAGTGGATGATGAACAATCAAAAATATCTATAGCTCTCCTCTGTCAACTTAGAGCAAAAAATCTGGGTGGGGAAAAATGAGCAATATGTGTTACATCAGTAATTTAACAATGAAAATGTTAGCTGAAAGTCTAAAAGATGCATGATAGTCCCAGTTGATCAGGTAGTGTGTACAAGACTTTATAACTCAAGTAAAAGTGGTAGAAGCAAATACACTTATGCAGAACACAGAGTTGCACACATTTTTTTTATATCTTCGTACAAAATGGAAATGCAGGAACATTAAATGTCCCTATTGTCTTGACTGACTTGTGAAAAATTGCAAATGCTGGGGTTACACAGTGCATTTCAACATCATGCATAGGTTTTGACAAGACTATATAACCATGTTCCTGTCATTATGACAAGGTACATGTAATGAGCATCAATCAAACCAACTCACAACGCAAGCATGAATATCAGCTTGTTATGGCATACAAATCAAATCTGGGACTAACTTACTCAAGGATTCAAACTAAAGTCCAATGGTTGTTGTCTGTTGTACTACACTATCAGTGGGGAAAATAACTCATTGGCCAAAGTCAAATAAATAAATAAAATATATAATCTATCAGGAATTTTTTTAAACAAGGGAACAGGGGCAGAGCGCCCTCATGCAATGGCCATGCGCTCCCTTACATTTTTTGATAAACAATAGAGCCAATTGAAGATAACAATGAATACAATAAAAATGATTAACTTGTCATATTGTTATGTAAATCAGCATATATTTTCCTGGAGAGAACACTGGCCACTTTTCAAGAAGGTGTCAAAAATGTGAATGCCAACGGGCAACCAGTAATATGAACAGCTCCACCCTGTCAACAAAGTCAACAGCAGAGCTATCCAATTGTTTCACATGTGAAGTGTACATGTATGTTATGGAACCACACAGTTTATTTTTTGACCTTAGGTAGTTTTTGGAATGACAATGTTGTATTCATAGGTACATGTATGGGGTGTTTACTAACACACCAGGTTTTCGTGATATACAACATTTTAAGGATAAATGAGCAGTAACTGAAAATTTAAAAGCGTTGTTTTGCAATACTGCAATTAATAGTAGTGTTCATGAAGTACAGATTAAGATTCATGGTAATCTCGTACGTTTGCTTATCGGGCAGATCCAATTGGGTTCACGCACGGGAGAAAACAGTGGTTAGCAAAAGCTAAGAAATGCCAAACTTGTTAAGAATATACAAATCTTTAGTCATTTTAAATATGATTACTCAGTACAGTAACTAGTAAGTTATACAAATGTACATGTTAGAGCTACTACATTTGTATAAAACAATACCAAAGCAAATTCAGAAAGTGCAAAGTTAAACAACATGAAATCATAAATTTAAAAAAAAAAATTCTTTTCATCAATACATCTCCAATAATAGTGCACATAACCAAAAATATTGCATTTAATGTCCACTGGACGATTAAAATATGACAATAGACACATAAGTTATTTAAATAAATGTATGCACTACTAACAAAGCAAATATGGTAGTCATCTTACCAAATCACAGATGTACTACCAGTAGTACTTATTGCACTGACCCACAAAATGTTTTGAGAAAAGTGAAAAACTGTTGACTACATTTGAATTACATGTACAAGTGACAGTGTTGGCCTTGGACTAAGCAATCTTAGCAGATATTCTTGACATGAAGCATTGCAAACAGTCACTGATATAAAGTACATTGTATTACCCAGTACATACTACTGCTGGTGGTGAAATGCAATACTATTGTCCTACATTACAAGTAGTTGGCTTACTTGTAAACACTAGACTATCAATGAACCAGTACAATCTGATGAAATTTGAGTAAGAACATTAGAAGTACTGGAATGCATGAAATTCTGATGAAAGCAGCAATGGAAGAATCATCTAACAACTCCAATCGCAATGTATGGTGTAGTACACTTCCATCAGTATTACTGGTATCAAGAAAAACAATGCTATACATATTAGTAATACCAGATTTATTCAATTGGGAGTATATCTTCAAATCAAATTTGTTGTACACTGATTAATTAAAATATTACTTAACTATAGAAACAAAAGCAAATGCATTACTAATAGAATAAATATGGTAATTGTTTCTGCACATCGTGTGAGACTGAGCCATATATAGAGTGATTGGTGGAATGAAGCAGACCAATACATTTCGTGTATTTTCTAGTGTCTTTGAGCAGACAGAGCTAAAACGTTAATTACATGTTCTGTGAATTAGGATATTGGGTTTGCTGTATTAGAATTCCACCACTAAACCATGTAGTGTATGCTGGAAGATTACTTAAAACATAGACACTTCTGTTTATGTTACAAGCACATGTGTAACAAACAGAGCAAATAAAGTACTGTAGAATACTTTATTTTCGCTTGGAATTTATTTTCGCTATAGGGATGATTCCGTGAAAATAAAATCCAGCGAATATACTTTTTTCCCTATATTTCACATTAAACTCATGAAAAATCAGTGAAAATAAATTCCAAGCAAAACACCCAAAAAGCCTTTTCAGCGAAAATTAATTCCAGCGAAAATAAAGTATTCATTTATAAACCCATATCAATGCTTGATAATTTATAAATACTTCAATCATTCAGTAATGCATTATCACAATGGAAAAGTGAATATCACTGAATATACATGTAATTGAAAAAATATGAATATATAAAACTAAAATAATATACGGTACCATACAACTGTTTACTGTCTCTAAATCAATAAAAAAACAAAGTAATTATTTAGCCATTATCCAGGACAAAAAATCCCTCAAAATATTGCCTGTTTACTTCTGTTTTAAATTTGTTTGTATCTTAACGACATGGACCACTGCTATTGATACCATATTTTCAATTTCAGTGTTTCAGCCAACAGGAATTTATTTATTGTACGTGTGAAGATATAGACACTGGTAGAGAATACAGAGGAATTCCATTGCGAACCCCCAATGAATACAATAGGTGTATACTATGATACCATTGTATGATTTCAGACCGTATTTGTACACGTCTTCTATCGCATACCTGCTTGTCAAAGACCAAGCAATGAATACACTCAGTGTACAATGTCTGTACTAGTGGGCAATTGACAGGGTAGGGGTATGGTATATTACCACTCAGTGTACAATGTCTGTACTAGTGGGCAATTGACAGGGTAAGGATATGGTATATTACACTCAGTGTACAATGTCTGTACTAGTGGGCAATAGACAGGGAAGGGGTATGGTATATTACACTCAGTGTACAATGTCTGTACTAGTGGGTAATTGACAGGGATGGGGTATGGTATATTACACTCAGTGTACAATGTCTGTACTAGTGGGCAACTGACAGGGTAGGGGTATGGTATATTACACTCAGTGTACAATGTCTGTACTAGTGGGCAATTGACAGGGTAGGGGCATGGTATATTACACTCAGTGTACAATGTCTGTACTAGTGGGCAATTGACAGGATAGGGGTATGGTATATTACACTCAGTGTACAATGTCTGTACTAGTGGGCAATTGACAGGGTAGGGGTATGGTATATTACACTCAGTGTACAATGTCTGTACTAGTGGGAAATTGACAGGGTAGGGGTATGGTATATTACACTCAGTGTACAATGTCTGTACTAGTGGGCAATTGACAGGGAAGGGGTATGGTATATTACACTCAGTGTACAATGTCTGTACTAGTGGGCAATAGACAGGGAAGGGGTATGGTATATTACACTCAGTGTACAATGTCTGTACTAGTGGGTAATTGACAGGGTAAGGATATGGTATATTACACTCAGTGTACAATGTCTGTACTAGTGGGCAATAGACAGGGAAGGGGTATGGTATATTACATTCAGTGTACAATGTCTGTACTAGTGGGCAATAGACAGGGAAGGGGTATGGTATATTACACTCAGTGTACAATGTCTGTACTAGTGGGTAATTGACAGGGTAAGGATATGGTATATTACACTCAGTGTACAATGTCTGTACAAGTGGGTAATTGACAGGGAAGGGGTATGGTATATTACACTCAGTGTACAATGTCTGTACTAGTGGGCAATAGACAGGGAAGGGGTATGGTATATTACATTCAGTGTACAATGTCTGTACTAGTGGGTAATTGACAGGGTAGGGGTATGGTATATTACACTCAGTGTACAATGTCTGTACTAGTGGGCAATTGACAGGGTAGGGGTATGGTATATTACATTCAGCGTACAATGTCTGTACTAGTGGGTAATTGACAGGGAAGGGGTATGGTATATTACACTCAGTGTACAATGTCTGTACTAGTGGGCAATAGACAGGGTAGGGGTATGGTATATTACACTCAGTGTACAATGTCTGTACTAGTGGGCAATTGACAGGGTAGGGGTATGGTATATTACATTCAGTGTACAATGTCTGTACTAGTGGGTAATTGACAGGGAAGGGGTATGGTACATTACACTCAGTGTACAATGTCTGTACTAGTGGGTAATTGACAGGGAAGGGGTATGGTACATTACACTCAGTGTACAATGTCTGTACTAGTGGGCAATTGACAGGGTAGGGGTATGGTATATTACACTCAGTGTACAATGTCTATATTTGTAGGTAATTGACAGGGTAGGGGTATGGTATATTACACTCACAGTAAAATGTCTGTACTAGTGGGTAATTGACAGGGTAGGGGTATGGTATATTACACTCAGTGTACAATGTCTGTACTAGTGGGCAATTGACAGGGAAGGGGTATGGTATATTACACTCAGTGTACAATGTCTGTACTAGTGGGCAATAGACAGGGAAGGGGTATGGTATATTACACTCAGTGTACAATGTCTGTACTAGTGGGTAATTGACAGGGTAGGGGTATGGTACATTACACTCAGTGTACAATGTCTGTACTAGTGGGCAATTGACAGGGTAGGGGTATGGTATATTACACTCAGTGTACAATGTCTGTACTAGTGGGCAATAGACAGGGTAGGGGTATGGTATATTACATTCAGTGTACAATGTCTGTACTAGTGGGCAATAGACAGGGAAGGGGTATGGTATATTACACTCAGTGTACAATGTCTGTACTAGTGGGCAATAGACAGGGTAGGGGTATGGTATATTACACTCAGTGTACAATGTGTGTACTAGTGGGCAATTGACAGGGTAGGGGTATGGTATATTACATTTAGTGTACAATGTCTGTACTAGTGGGTAATTGACAGGGAAGGGGTATGGTATATTACACTCAGTGTACAATGTCTGTACTAGTGGGTAATTGACAGGGAAGGGGTATGGTACATTACACTCAGTGTACAATGTCTGTACTAGTGGGCAATTGACAGGGTAGGGGTATGGTATATTACACTCAGTGTACAATGTCTGTACTAGTGGGTAATTGACAGGGAAGGGGTATGGTACATTACACTCAGTGTACAATGTCTGTACTAGTGGGTAATTGACAGGGAAGGGGTATGGTACATTACACTCAGTGTACAATGTCTGTACTAGTGGGCAATTGACAGGGTAGGGGTATGGTATATTACACTCAGTGTACAATGTCTGTACTAGTGGGCAATAGACAGGGAAGGGGTATGGTATATTACACTCAGTGTACAATGTCTGTACTAGTGGGCAATTGACAGGGTAGGGGTATGGTATATTACACTCAGTGTACAATGTCTGTACTAGTGGGTAATTGACAGGGAAGGGGTATGGTACATTACACTCAGTGTACAATGTCTGTACTAGTGGGCAATTGACAGGGTAGGGGTATGGTATATTACACTCAGTGTACAATGTCTGTACTAGTGGGCAATAGACAGGGAAGGGGTATGGTATATTACACTCAGTGTACAATGTCTGTACTAGTGGGCAATTGACAGGGTAGGGGTATGGTATATTACACTCAGTGTACAATGTCTGTACTAGTGGGCAATTGACAGGGAAGGGGTATGGTATATTACACTCAGTGTACAATGTCTGTACTAGTGGGCAATTGACAGGGTAGGGGTATGGTATATTACACTCAGTGTACAATGTCTGTACTAGTGGGCAATTGACAGGGATGGGGTATGGTATATTACACTCAGTGTACAATGTCTGTACTAGTGGGCAATTGACAGGGTAGGGGCATGGTATATTACACTCACAGTACAATGTCTGTATTTGTAGGTAATTGACAGGGTAGGGGTATGGTATATTACACTCACAGTAAAATGTCTGTATTTGTAGGTAATTGACAGGGTAGGGGTATGGTATATTACACTCACAGTACAATGTCTGTACTAGTGGGCAATTGACAGGGTAGGGGTATGGTATATTACACTCACAGTACAATGTCTGTACTAGTGGGCAATTGACAGGGTAGGGGTATGGTATATTACCCTCAGTGTACAATGTCTATATTTGTAGGTAATTGACATGGAAGGTCAGCAACCTTTAAAGTGATAGGGAACCAAGCAATTACATATACCATGAATATTCTAATTGGATTAGTTTCTAGTGAGTTTCAAAAATGTTTTTGTACCTAAATAAGAGTCATATTTAATTTTTTTTGAGTTGCTGCTTTTTATCGATCAAAATTAATCTTTGTTTAAATTAATATAACATTTATAGTCAACACATAGAAATGATTTTGCGCTAAGTTATTTCTTTGTGAAGTATCATGAACAGCATGACTGCAGATTATTTTCTAATACGTTTTTTAAAATCACATTGAAATACAGATAATTGTTTTTGATTGTAAAATGTCAGTTTGATATCCCTATTTTAAAACCAAATGATGGCCTTTCAATTTCACCTGCTGCTTAAATTACAGTGACAACTAAATTTGAATACATACAGTAATACAATCAGTGTAAAATTTGATTTTAATCTACATGAAACTGACACTGCAATGGACAAGTCACGCATGTACATATTTCTATGTCTGTCTAGGTACACATGTCATGTAAAACAGTGTACACATGACACCATTATTTAATGAGAGGATGACTTCTGTATTAGTGATTTTAATCTAGACTGGTGTTATCATTACCATGGAACTATAAACCCCAGGAAGAACAACCACTTCGTTTCCTTTGAACTATGATAGTTGCCGCGATGTCGAATGTTTATTTTGACTGTTTATTTTGTCGCATTAAAAATAAGCCGATTTACGCAAATGAACGTTTATCTCCGACTATCGGTCATTTTCGGAGTCAATCGGACGACTCCGGGAGATCACGTGACCGAGTTGTTCCGGTTATAGCATAAAAAAACAATGGCGCCAAGACAAAAACACTGATAAATGATCGACATTCAACGGGAAAAAAAAACACATTGCCACTTCTGGCGATCGAAGGGAAACACGGAATTAGTCGGGATATCTCGACAACAAACAGCTCACCAAACCCCATGTTTCGCAAACTTTCGCAACCTTATTTTTTCGAGGGTTGAAAAAAACAAGAAGTAATCTAAAAACGACATTAAAAATTATGAAAACTCGCTAAAACTCCGACCCGTTGCATGATTTCCGGTACACTGAAGGTCACCCTGCAGACCGACTTGTTTGCGCATGCGTAGTGAACGAAATATTTTACTGCGCAGATATGAAATTTTTTTTTCAAGTTTTCCGTTTCCAGCAAAGCGGTTGAAACTGGCGTATCGGCGGCAACTAACATGGAGTATGACTAATGTCGTGGAAACAAAAGCGAAAGCACTGTAAGATAAACTAAGACAAAGGTTTTTTTAATCCTCTTAGTTTCGTTGTTCTTCCTGGGGTTTATAGTTCCATGTCATTACCCAATGGAAGAGAGAATGTCACTAGACCTGGCACTAGTTGAAATATATTACAAACAGAAGAGACACATTGATGCCATATAGAATACAATCAGTGTTTATTTTGCACAAATAAAAAAAAAAAACAATTTATGAAATTCAACAGCGGGGAAATAATTTTAGTCTTCACTTACCTTAAATTGATATTAAATCTGAAACATTTCTAAAGATGAAAATTTATGATACTACAGTGCTTGAACTTCAGAGTTGAGTGGGCATCTATTTTCCAAACCGAAATTTATAATATATATATATATAGAGAATATCAAAGGGTACCATGGCAAATTCATTGAGCGTTATAATAATTGCATTTAATAATAATTGCATTCTATGAAGTTCAAGCCCTGCATTGATAATATGTAACAGTTGTTCATCACAGCCTGAATGAATCAAAGATAAGCTTCACATTGTGGGAAGATAAATTCAAATTTGATGCTGTACTGTATTGGAGGAACAGTGACTTGATTTCAGCATGGTTCTAGCATCATTGTGTTCATTTCAGATTTTAAGAATGGTTGTGGCTAACGTACTTTGAGACAGGAATTTCCTGAAATTTTGCTAAAACATTCTTTTGGGATACCTGAACTAAATCATGAATGGCAACTGTAGATATTATGACATTTGGTAATCAAAAATGACCACCAAAAATACTCAAAGACACTGGAAACAAAGCTCAGGATCTCTGATCTACTGTTTTGATTTGGAACTTCATGTTTTTAATAATTCACTCACTTTTTAGTACAAAGTATTCAAGTACGAGTAAGAGTGCATGTACCTGCCTACTGAATAATACTCAGATTTCGGTTTGATATGACATATTGGTGAACACATTGAATTATAATTCACTATAAACTAAAAACACAGTTTGCAGCACATTGTCACACAATTATAATTGTTCAATGAAAAATGAACAGCAATGTATATGTGCAGATTATTATTAGCATACCATGGTAAGTAACACAATCCCTGCACAAGCCTACTTTTCAGTGATTCATCAAGTAAATATTAAGTCAGGTGCAGCAAAAACAACTTTACATTTCAAGATAAATTAAAATCCAACTTGTTCATCAACATCAAACAATAATATTGAAAACTTACTTCATATCCATGATGAAAATCAATGTGTACATTTCTCATAATTTATTTTTGCTATAGGTTATATCATTTGTATTTGAATATTCAATAACAATTTATAAATGCAAAATGCTTCTGTGTCAAAATGCCTAAAAAGTCTTCAAGAGAAAATTAATTTGAGCTAAAATAAAGTATATTACGGTATATTAATTCTTTCAATTTTTTGAACTTATTGACTTTATGACAATTTAAAAACATAATTAGGTCATATACCGATGGCAAGATGACAATATTGGACACAATGCCTGTTAGTGTTGATACATGTGGACTCAACAGCTGTGACATTTTAAGAGTGTCACAACACACATGTACATTATGAGATGTGTAATACCACAGACTTAGAGGGCTCCAATCCCAATTGTGGTCAATACAAGACTTAGAGGCCCCTTATCCAAACATTAAATACCAACAGATGGTGAATATGAGACTTGGGGCTCCTCATCCAAACATCACATACCAACAGGAGGTTAAAAGATCAAATACAAGCAGAGGGTTATTATGTGACTTAGGGGACCCTCATCCAAACATTAAATACCAACAGGTGGTTAAAGCATCAAATACCAGCAGAGGGTTATTATGTGACTTAGGGGACCCTCATCCAAACATTAAATACCAACAGCTGGTCAATACAAGATTTAGACAGTTCTTATCGCTAATGGCATTTGGTGGGCAAAGTAAGGGTCTTATCCATGAGGGTGACACCAAAACCAGTAATAGTGCCATTGCAAAGCCATAATATAATGTGCTGCCAAATATGACCAAGATTTGTTGCTTACTGGAAAGTTGCACTATAATAATGTTTATTACACAGCAGGTTTATGCAGTAGTGACTTGAGTGGACTGGAAAACTGAGGATGAACAAAACACTAAGCGTACACGCCACAATCATCTTGTCTGAAACAATTGTGTCAAAAGTTTCAGAGATAAGGCTGTTTTTTTTGTTCTAGGAACACAAAGAAACAAATTGCTTTGCACTGGAAAATTGTACTTCCATTGTGCTTTGCTTGATTTCTAAGACTTTTCAAAACCTTTCAAAGACAAATGAAAAACTAATTTGGGACCTAAAATGTACATGTGCAAAAAAAAAACATAGCCAGCAAAGGTACATACACCTTTCCTGGAAATGCAGTTTTGTTAATTGTCGCAATTTAATTAGTTTATACCTCAGTAGTCAGTATAATGAAATTAGAATACAAAACCCAGGCATATCATTCATTTGGTAAAGAAAGCAAATTACTTTTGAAGACTAAAATGAAAAACGAAATATACAAGATCATTTTAAAGCCTTAACTTTTTTACCACCAGTTTCCATCACAAAATAGTCCCTTTTATACATGTAAGTCTGCAGTTTCCTTCAGAAGAATGGGACAAATTGAGTTAAAACTGAAAATAGACTCAAATTTTGTCCAAAATTAGAGCTCAAATATTAAAGAATACAAGAAAAAAGTAAAGAAATATTTAGATGAGAAAGTCTGGTGGAAAAAATGTTAAAAACAGAAAATCAATACAAGACACATGTTAATATAGCATGGGAACAGTGATTAAAACCAATCCAGGTGTTCTACTTTAGGAGAGTAAATGCTACAAAGTCATTGCCATGGGTAAACACAACCACCATGAATGTCAATGTCAATTGTGAGAAACATTACGCATTTCTTTGTTTATAAGTGCCTTATCATCTCAAGGTCAAAAACATGAATACACACCTCATAGAAATGGCCTGGCTTCTCATGTCTGTAAAATACTTTCTTTTCACTGGAATTAATTTTTGCTGAAAAGACTTTTTAGGTGTTTTGTTTTGAATTAATTTTCACTGATTTTTGGAGAGTTGTATGTAAATTACATGAAAAAGGTATATTCGTTGGATTTTATTTTCACCAAATCATTCCTTCAGTGAAAATGGTGAAAATTAATTCCAAGTGAAAATAAAGTAATCTACAGTAGTTGACATCAAGAAAGACTATTTTTGTACAGTCAGCAAAACTGTTTCAAGGCCTTTCAATTATAGTAACTTTGGTCAAATATAAAATGTGAAAGTTACAGTATTCATGAGTTATGCCGAGTGAAATCTGATGTATTGCGTCATTCATCAAACAAACGTTTTGCTTGTTTTCACTACAATGAATCCTTTGAACACTGCTTTGAGATTGCACTAAACATAGACCTGTATTTTTAAGATCTATGTACTAAACTAAATTGGTGTATGAAAATAATGTATGAAATTCAAAAGAGACGAAACAAAGACTATACAGAAACTCAAGAGTCTGGTGTGCATCTCAGACAAATCTTAATGAAAAATTCTTTTCATCAAATATTTGTTTTATAGTTTGCCTAGATCATTGACCGGAGAATCCTGCGTGTGATTTAGTGATATGCCTAGATCATTGACCGGAGAATCCCGAGTGTGATTTAGTGATATGCCTAGATCATTGACCGGAGAATCCTGCGTGTGAATTAGTGATATGCCTAGATCATTGACCGGAGAATCCTGCGTGTGATTTAGTGACTTAACTTTACACTTGGAAAAGAATGCAGAAAACACAAGCGCAATTAAATCCACAGTACTACTTGATGATGTATGGGTATTTGATTATGAACTTTTGATACGATTATTTGCAGATACCATAGCTATTGTATGTATTACAGTATACATATTACTTGACATGCAAAAGACTCCAAACACAATTCTGCTGATGGTAAAACTTTCATGAGTATATATAACATGAAGACAATATATCAATAAAGCAACATGCAGTTTTTCTAGTTCACTTAGTATTACAATTGTGTGTCACTTTTATATTATAATTTCACAAATTGAATACTGCAATATATGCACAAAGACAGGACAGGAGAATATCGTAAAACTCTTATTATCAAGAATTTATAAGATAACAGTCTGCAACTTGTATAACCATGTACGGTGATGTGCAGTGAAGATATCAAGAGAAGCGATCTCTCACATTTTGCCTACATTTAAAAGTGACCCCAGTTCGTGCGAATCAATCAAACGCATTTCTAACCAATAGTATCACTCCATTAAAAAATGCCAACGAGTGTATTACATGCTTTGCAAATAAGCAAAGACATTGTCAGAAACGATCTGAGGTGAACATGACCAAGTTCTTTCACAAAATCACTAATTTTCATACAAATTTCTAGAAATGTAAGCTTACATGTAAATGACGATTTTATGATCACATCACCCTTGCATCAGTCATCTTATAAATCCATGTTATACACTGTATATCTTCTCCACCCCAAACTACGTGAATTAATGACACTTCCTATCTATGAACTTTGCTTTAAAATTTGCCCATTTTTTAAATATCGCATAATCATTCCATATTTGAAATATTGCATTTCCCAATAAGGAAGGATACAGATACCTATGTAATACCATAACATTACTGCATGCTGTAACTTAGAGATAAGGTGACAGATGTACAATAATAAATCACAATTAATAGGGAAGTAATTTAAACTAATCATAGAACATACTTGAATTGGTAAAATTCAGCATATCACTGATGATGACAATTGATAAGCATATGTTTTAATGACTCCACTCAAATCCTGAATAGAGAAGCAGAATTTAATTTAAACTCTTGATAATGTTGTGATGTCCGTAACCTATTTGACCTTTCATAATCTGGTCAACTGAGTGTTCTTAAGTTTACAGACAAGCAGGCATTCACTAGAAGCACCAACAGAGGAATTACAAGGTTCAGTCAGTGGTAACCCAAATAAAAAGATACATTGTGTATTGTTCAGCGAGTCTTCAACACAACAATAGAATGATAACTAAAATTGGTGGAACATACACCAGACTAGAAACAACAAAGTATTTATAAAACATGACAATATTATTTTTATTTTAAAGAGGAAGCTGTCAATCCCAGGGATTGGACAAGGGAATCAAGGGACATGTTTGTTTAAGTTGTTTACACTGTTAATCACACTTTTCATTGTAAATTTAATTCAGTAAACAAATGTTATGCTATTTAGGTTTAAACACTAAACTGTGCTATATAATTTTAGATGAATAGATGCCCTTAGATGCTTGTAGATAAGCTTCTAGTGAGGATAGCTGACTTTCTTTCAGGATTTCTTGCTACTTAGGGCACAACAGCAAGGTGAACTATCAGGTATACATAGTTGTATTCATTAATATATAGACAATGAAATGTTGAAATCATTTATAAAAATGTACTCTACTACAAAAAAAAATGGAAGAATCTGCCACTCTGGATTATTCAAATTCTAGTCTTTTTTTCGTTATGTAATTACCTTTGTTTATAATCTCTAAAATGGAGGAAGGTTGCATCTTTGTTGATATCAGACTCAGAAGCTCCTTCTACAACAATGCCAGACAATAGAGCCTGCATTGCTTTTAAGGAACTATACTTTCATTATTTTATTGAAAAACTTAGTTATCAATGTCACGAATGTATTACATCATCTTATTAATTATTTACCAGGATATTCAATTTACCAGTAAAATTTAAATAAGAAAAAAATCGACAACAATTTTGAACACATCCAGCAATTTGTGAAAATTTGTCTCCAACAACAAATCACAGAAAATTTCTTGCAGCACATATTTTTTAACAGGCGAGTATAAAAAAGAACTTTTGATATTTGAAAAAGGTATTGTTATATAACAGTGATACACATCAATCCACAACAACCTTCCTCGACCTGCGACTGAATGGAATAGGCAATTGTGTAGATGAAAAACCCACTGGTACAAATATGTTTGTTTGAACTGTGCATGCTGTTGTTTTGTGAAATTGATTGCAGCTCAAAACTGAAACTGATCACGTGCCAATAATATAGCACATTTGACAAGGACTATAAACTTTAATTAATATGTTATGTTGACAATAAAACGACCGAGTGAGTGAGTAATGTCTGAGTCAACACAAAAGCAGAAGTCATACACCAACAGTGACCTCGCCGTGGACCTCCCAATTCGTAAACAATGGGGGCCATTCACACATGTTTTGGGACCGATGTAGGTTTCAACTCGGACTAGCGACTCAACCTGTCACTGGTGTGCTTACATATACGCAAAGTGATACAAAAAACACAAACATTACAAATAAAAATATTATGATCAACTTAACCCGCGTTTTAAAATGTTTGAATAAACCAAATCGAAACATGGACAAGTTCACTACAGGCTTCAGTACCACGCCGTGTAATACAAAACAACGTATTACTTCAATATTTTATAAATAAACAAGTAATGGAGAACGCCGAGTTGTCAAATAATAACACACTGCACGTAAAGTTTACAGTCGCGTGAACTTTTATTGCGGCGACATTCAACGGGAGCTATCGCTGATGAGAGTCATGCCGATTCACTGCCCTGGCTGTCATCCGTAGCGCAAGTTCTGATTCAATACGTCTGCTAACACCCGAATTCAAGTAACTATTTGCATGCAGTGAGGTACAACATACACAAACCAGTCGACTACAGCACAGTGACAAAAGCTTTCGGTTTCTCCCATTGAAATCAACACAGTCGATGAACTCAAATGGCACCACACCAAAATACCGGCGGCGGGTTTTTCGCCGTATGTTTAACATTTTGAACAAAATGACACCCACCAAGAACAGCGGCGTGACAGACTCAACAAATGTGTACTCACCTCACTGATTGTCAATATGACGTGGGATCATTCGGTAATTTAACAGCAGTCAAACTTAACCAGGAAATAATAAACTAGAATTTGTGATTCACCCAACTTCCTCTGCAATATGGCGGAGTAATATAATAGGATGGGCGTGGCGACTCTGAGTGTCGAACTATTTTAAGTACTTGTTGCGCTATGAAAAGTTCAGACAATCGTCAAATCAATGAAATATGTGCTCTGAATGTGTTGTTTATATTTAACAAATCAGCTACAATGAAAATAAACAGTGTAATAATCGCACCCAGGCAAAGTAGCAGGAACTATTGCGCCATTATGTTGCAGTAAAATGTCCTAACGTAACAATCCGCCAAACTGAGTTCAAAGTTTACCCGTGCACAAAAGGTGGAATATGTACAATCTCGCACTCACGATAACTTTTGCTTATCTTGATTTTATGCAACATGTAAATTAACAAATCCTTGTCGAGAGAATCTGTAGGGGGATCTTTTTTTAAATACGAAATATTACAACCCCTTTCTCGGTCTTCTTTTGTTGTTTTTTTTGGCTTAGACCATATATCCTAATATTTCTAGGGTACATGCTTGTAAACATCCGGGGGACAATACCTATATACACGACCAAAAACAAAAAAAGGTAGACATACACGACCAAAAACAAATATTGAGGACAGAAAATGCATCAAGTGCCAAGTCATAGAAGATGAATTACACTTTATCACAGAATGTGTACTTTGTGAATCTAAAAGACAGGAATTATATTCCTTGTTTGATAACACCAACGGTATCAAAAACAATGACAAATTTATATGTGTTATGAATGCCCATACTAGACAGCAATTACAACAGTGTTCACAATAAAATAGCAAATAATATGAACACAGTAGTTTACTTTTTCTTGTTTGTTTGTCACACTTTTTGTTTTGTTTTTAGCTTTATTACCTTCTACATGCGTAGAAACCAAAAAAGAATTGTCAAATTTTCTTTAACGTTGTAATAAAGCAATATTCTATTCTATACGTAGAACATGCCTAATGGGGATGTGCCCCTGAAATGGGTCTCGTTTTTTTTTATTTTATGTATAAGTAACGGTCTTATTTCTGGTCAAGATAGGTATAAATCGGTGATAAATATTGGTAATATTTTTCCGATTTGGTATACTTATTGGTCCGTATAAGAGCGAATATCTCCACCTCTGATCCCCACCTCAGATCCATATACATGTACTAGTATACATCAACCCGGAAATTAATAAATCTATATACAATGCAACTGTTGGCTTACATGTGCTTCTATTGTAGATGTTCTTCTTATAGAGCAAATACGGTAACAGTTTTACTTAGAATAAACAGTGATGACAGAAATGGTACTTTGGTATAAATATGGGTATAGATTTTGCCACTATCCAGGTATAAAAATGGTCACACTTTTGTGCACTCAGGGGCACCTTCCTACCCAGCTATGTGTCAACTGCTCCCGGGGGTAAACATTATTTTTTTTGTTTTCTATACGTGTTGTGTGCTTTGTATACATCATTATCATTCTTTCCAATGGATATTGTTAAATAAATATAAAACAAATTATCCGGGGCTGTAGATATATTGATTGTAGACATTTTTGTCTAAATGCACACATCCACGCATTCAATTTCATATTTTATTCTCAGATTGACGTCACACTTTTCAACGTTGCTGTGGAAATGAGTAGTTAAGGTCGTATTATAGGGACGACCATGAGGGCGCTGTTCATACTCGGATGCGATGACGTCATACGGGGAAGGATGACGTCACAATGGGAGGCCGTGCATAGCTTAGCATAAATAATGACGTCACAATGGGAATTCGTGCATAAATTAGCATAAATGAGCGTCCATGGCCGTAAAGGGGATAATTTGAATGAGGATGACGTCACAATGGGATATTTTAATACATTTGCATAAATTACCATCAATTTTTTTTTAATTATTTTTTTTAATTATTTTTAATTATTTTTTAATTATTTTTTAATTGGACAGGCGTGGACGAAAGATTTTTCATGAGGATGACGTCACAATGGGATATTGTGAATACATTTGCATACATAAAATTGATGTGAATACGAGGTCGTGTCGAGGTCATCGTGAATACATTTGCATAAATTACCATCATTTTTTTAATTATTTTTTTTTAATTATTTTTAATTATTTTTAATTATTTTTAATTATTTTTAATTGGACAGGCGTGGACGAAAGATTTTTCAGAATGTGTCACAGAGGGCGCTCTCTCTCACACACACACACACACACTAATAAATACACGGCATTTTTGAAAACTAACGGAGTTTAGGGCTAATCTGCACTGGCTCGGAAGGTTGTAAATGATTAGCTAGTTTGAATTTCTAATTTGCATAACATTACTGAGAATGAACGTGCATTCAACGCCACAAGTCTTTTGTTTTTTTAGCCAATCAGAATTCATCTTCCGAGCCAGTGCAGATCAGCAGGGAGTTTATTGCACAAAAAAAGTAAACAAGAATGAAATATTGACATGGAGTATACATTCATGGCGTGGTTGAGTATTTTTTTTAACGCCACGAAACAAACATACGATGTGAGTAAGGAAAATAGTTGCGTAGCGTATAAATGTTTAGCATGATTAAATATTTCTTAACACCTCGAAAAATACGTACATACATGTAAATGTGCGGCGTGGTTAAATTCATTTTTCACGTCACGAGAAATACGAGTACATAAACGATTCGATTAAATACACGGAAGAGTGAAAAGTCAATAATTATACAGTAAACAGTGAACAATAAAAATAATTCATTCTACATATACATATGTTGTTCATCGTTTATATTTTCTTACCTCATATTTGCTTTGTTTTGTTTGAGTAAATTATTTTTAACGACACGAAAAAATACGAGTACATAAACGATTCGATTAAAAACACAGAAAACGGAAACGTCAATAATAGTAAACAGTGAACAATAAATAATAATTCATTCTATATATACATGTTCATTTTTACATTTCTTACATCCTTTCAATGAGTCAAGCAGTCTGTACATTTTTTTTATTCCATCGCTCCAATCAGAATCGCTCATCTGTCGTAGAAGAAAAAAGAGAGAGAGAGAATAATATTAAAAACCAATAGTCACTCCGTAAAACTGCGGTAATAAACCCCGCTAAAATGCAAAGTATGCAAAATCGGTTGGTCGACGTACAGTTTGTTTTTTCAAAAATGGTGGACTACGGTACGATGAGTTAAAATATATAATTACCTGATCGTTTCACAGAATAACTTTTGACATACATAATCATCACACGGAATGAGTTTACGGTGTAACGTAGCGATTTTCGTTTTTCCCTTGGCGAAGAAGATATGTCCTCGCCTTCTTGCCGAAGATTCAAAGGCGGTAAACCAAGTTTGACCTTCTGTGAAAGGTCATCTCATGGATATCTACACAACGAGTCATACACGACGTATTGGCTACACATTGCTTGAAATCAAAGTATTTGATGATTGTAGATCCACGTACGAGAAATCTCTTAAATTCTGTGACATGACTACCGTACGAGTCAAAATAGTCTTCGTGGTAAGGTATTTCAGACAGAAAGTGGCCCAATGCGTTCCACCCGCGAATATCAACGGTGTTTGATACGAGCGATGTGTATTATTCCGAAGCACTGTCCGTGAATGCCAGTTTGAACTCAATCACAAGATTAAGTGTGAGTGCATAGGATTATTTATAAATCGTTCGTCATAAATGTTCCTAATGTGAAATAGACCTCCCACGTAGATGATAAACAACAGATGTTGGTGTATTTGTATATTTATGTTATCTAAAACATGAACACTCGCAAACAGCCTGAGGGATAGGGTTTCAAGTTGAAAGCATTACCCCTATACCTGCGTGTATGGGATAATGATAACAGGACTGGAAACACGGGGTCAACTTGATTCGGTCAACGTGAATCAGTATGGTTCTTGTCCATCACCAATTCACTTTTCTGAAAAGGCACACCCCCACAGAGTGTAATGGCATTCCACAGCTACCATCCAAGTGCTACAATTGATTTACTCATTACAGTAGCGTTAATTTGGATTAGCGCTTCCTTCTCATCAATTTTCTCATCACAGTACCGTCTTGCGTAGTTATATAGTGTCTTCACATACGCGCTAAAGATTCCTGACCTGACACCATTCAGTTACTCTGATCGTTTTTGTATCATTTTTGAAGGTTTATTTTACAACGACTGGAAAACCGACTGAAAATCAAGACTATTCAGTTCATTCTCTTCACTAATGAAATGGCAGTACTCAGCAAACTATCATTCGTCGTTTTTTTAAACATGATTTCGAATATCCACGATTTCGAAATTCTAGAAGAGGCAAGAACGAACGTTACATTTGAATGGTCAAATGACAAGGGGCTGACCCCGCTTGAATGCGCAACAGAATGTATTAAATACAACCATATTCAATATTTCGCTTTTTTAGTGTTGACCCATTTAAACGACAGAACCAGTCTCGAAACACTGAAAGCCATAGCGGATGCTTCAAAAAACGAATTTCTCTTCCAATGGCTCGAAACCAAATTAAATGAAGCACTATGATTCTTCACAAATTACGATGACATCCTTCACAGCCTGGCAAAAGAAATCACTCAACTAACCTCACCACCAGATTCGAATTTCCACGATCAACGATCAACGATGAAAAAAATTAACCATTGAGGTAACAGGCTTCGCTACAGAGAAACAATGGAAGTTACTAGCTCGCCAAATTGAATACTTTGAAACGGGACATCTAGCCGATCATCATCGAGACATCGACTCAGAGACTGTACGCCTCAGCAAAACAACCGATTGATGAATTCGTGGACTCAAATTCTAACAAGAACAATCCTGACATAATACTTAAACTACGCTCCTTGCAAGAACATGTGGACATGAACACGACATTTCTACCCACAAGATGAAGGACATAATTTTAGTATATCTGTTAATTACTTTACGATTGGAAACTGTCGATAGAACACATTTTTATGAATGAATTGGTTTTCCGATTTGAAAATCATTGAGTAGGTATTCATGCATTAATTAATTAATAATGATCAGTCCATTGAATTTGTGTTTCACCCAAAAAAAAATCAGAACAGCATTACTAGACATCTCCATATTATCCAAATTTCGAAATTATACATATTTTAATATTAAATTTACTATTTTTTTTACCATCAAACTACTGAATCACTGTACATATAATATACTATACGTATACCATTGACAAATTCAGACTCCGCTTATAAATTATACTCGATTATGTTTTTACCAATCATTACCCCGCCCATCATTCATGATTCGATTGACCACGTTCTGAATAATTCGTACACACAGATAAACGGATTTTTGCGATATACATGTACTTCTTGTTTTCACTCCAAAACTTACTGCTTATTTGATCCCTCATTCAAAAGCTGTTTTACTTGGGATTGACCAAGAGTGTATTTCCACGTTAAACTGATGTGACGACATGTCGGTCATCAACGATTTCATAAAGGGTGACTGTCGAAAAGTGGGACACCAATAATTTAAAATAATTAGTTATACTGGAGAGAATGGATGACATTGTTTAATATTATAGAGATGTTGCGTAGTTCGTTCTTTGACGGTAAGCACGTACGCATACCATACACGTTGTATGCTAATTCATGTTAAATAAAATGCGCTAAGTTTTGATTATTCCCAAGATGTACAGAGAGCACTCGCTTATCCATTAGACAGATTCCACTATACAATTACATGTATAATATCCTGACCGCATTGTTTACACTCTCGTAAATCGACTGTTTGACGTGACTGGGGCACCGGTGGACGAGGAATGCGTGCGTGCACATTACATTTCGTCAACACTTTCATTCATAATAGTATCACTTGCAATATGGCGTAATATCAATCGACGATCCTCAAAATACTGTATGTATGTATGCACGTTGTAGTTCGAATGATTAGATATTTCTTTTATTTTGCCATTTTTGTCGATTCTTTCATTATGAACAGTGTTGACTTGCTCTCGAAATAAATACTTTTACACCGATGTTACCGTTTGTAATGTTTATAAGTGTATACGTGAAAGATATTCGCCTTTGAAATAATAATTGAAGACACAACTATATAGTCTTCAAATCAGCTGGGTGTTATTATTGAAGTAACGCACGACGCGTGATATTGTTGTAATGGGGTCTGATCGCGTTCCATAACTCCTGAATAATGCCATGAATCAAATTGTCCTAACAACATGGTAAACACGGGTCAGCAATAAGTAGCTATTTTATCGGTGAGGAAAGATCTGCTTCTTGATTGCGATTATGATTATGTCTAATATAATGTATAATAATCTATTACTCTACGTACACAACTTGAAGTGGGCTTTTCAATTCAACTCACTGCGGCCGTACACAACATGGCTAGTTCCCCCTTCGAAAGAGTGCGTGCGTGTGTTGCAACGCTATCTGTGACCACTGAGCTTTTCAAATATTTACAAAGCACGATGTGATAACTGAGGTGGTAAACTGACCATGATGTCAATATCCAACCATCTAATTTGCACAATAACAATTAAAATTGAAACCGTATTCATGCGTGGGATCTTGGTTGGAAATACAACGAAGTAACAAAAAACCAACAAAGTGTAACAATAATAAAATCACAAACAAGTGAATGTAAAGCAAAAAAAAAAAAAAAAAAAAAAATATTTGGTGTTTGGTTTAGGCATTTGGCATTTTAGGATTTTTTTTTCTTATCGTGCCCTGAATCAGATGTGGACGAATGTTCCTAGCTCAATGATTGTTTTGTCATTTTAACTTTTTAGTATACCTGTTAGGTGTTCATCATCTGTTCTAAAGTTGATTTTATTGTATTTAATATTTTAATCATGATTTTTTTTGTTTCTTATTGTATAGATTACAAATGAGAAGATATTTTTTTTCGTTCTCAATTTTCTAGTTGTCACAAACTGAGCAAATTCAGTCTTCAGCTATAAGATTATATACAATAAAATAACAAAAATAAGCAATGTGTAACAATAATAAAATCACAAACATTTGAATGTAAAGAAAAACAAAATTATTTTGTGGTTGGTTTAGGCATCTGGTATTTTAGTTTTTTTCTTGTCGTAACCTGAAACAGATGTAGACGAATTTTCCTAGCTCAATGATTATTTTGTCATTTTAACTTCTTAGTATATCTGTTAGGTGTTCATCGTCCGTCCTAAAGTTGATTTTATTGTATTTAATATTTTAATCATGATTATTTCGTTCCTCCAAGTATAGATTACAATTGAGAAGTTGTTTTTCGTTCTCAATTTTCTAGTTGTCACAAACTGGGCAAATTTAGTCTTCAGCTATAAAGTTATTATATCTACCCCTTTCCATTTGAAGGGTATGAGCCTTTATTCCGAGTTTCGCCTTAGCGCAGCACTATGTTTTAGATTTTTTATTGTGGTGAGATATTTTTTATATGCAAATTCTGTTTTAATTTTCTGTAGGTTCGTAACTTGTTTTTATGATGTGTACTTTTATTTGCATCATGTAATGTTTCTGTGCTATGAATTTCTAAAGGATTGTTCGAATTACCTGTCAATGTTTCAATGATTTTCTTTTTTGTCATCCTGAGATTTATGTGTATTCCAAAATATTTTTTTTCCATAGTCAAATTGTCTAAAATCTGATTCATGTCTTTTACAAGGATATTTTCTCAACTCTAGCAGGCTTGCCAAATTTCTTGGTTTGCTATTTACTTTGATTCATGTCTTTTACCCAGTTGTCTTTTCCCTTTTCGTCAATATGTATTCCAAGTTTGTGAGCTTCGTGAACTAGCGAGTTTGAGTTAGAATTATTTATTTTGATCCAATATTTCAATCTAGTTGCTACGGGGGAGGATATTTTCCCAACTCTAGCAGGCTAGCGAAATTTCTTGCTTTGCTATTTAATTTTAGAAGGTATTTGCAGTAATATATTTTCATTTTTTTTTTCCATTGGTCTTTTGATTGGAAAAACAAAACAAAAACAAAATGTATACTTTCTATATACTCAATTTCAATTACTCAGTTTTTAATCTATTCTTTTTGATTATTTACTCATTAGTAGATTTCCCCTTCTTTGTGTAATAAACTCCGTTAGTTTTCAAAATGACGTGTATTTATTAGAGTGTGCGTGTGTGTGTGTGTGAGCGCCATCTACGATACATTCTGAAAATCTTTCGTCCACGCCTGTCCAATTAAAAAATAAATAAAACATCCAATTCAAAAATAATAAAAAAATTAAATTGATGGTAATTTATGCAAATGTATTCACGATGACCTCGACACGACCTCGTATTCACATCAATTTTATGTATGCAAATGTATTCACAATATCCCATTGTGACGTCATCCTCATTCAAATGAACCCTTTACATCCATTTATGCTAATTTATGCACGAAATCCTATTTTGACGTCATCATTTATGCTAATCTATGCTTACATCTATTTATGCTAATTTATGCACGAAATCCTATTGTGACGTCATCATTTATGCTAATCTATGCTTCCACCTCGGTACGACCATGAGGACGCTGTTCATATTGGGATGCGATGACGTCATACTTGGAAGCATAGATTAGCATAAATGATGACGTCACAATAGGATTTCGTGCATAAATTAGCATAAATGGTGTAAGCATAGATTAGCATAAATGATGACGTCAAAATAGGATTTCGTGCATAAATTAGCATAAATGGATGTAAAGGGTTCATTTGAATGAGGATGACGTCACAATGGGATATTGTGAATACATTTGCATACATAAAATTGATGTGAATACGAGGTCGTGTCGAGGTCATCGTGAATACATTTGCATAAATTACCATCAATTTAATTTTTTTATTATTTTTGAATTGGATGTTTTATTTATTTTTTAATTGGACAGGCGTGGACGAAAGATTTTCAGAATGTATCGTAGATGGCGCTCACACACACACACACGCACACTCTAATAAATACACGTCATTTTGAAAACTAACGGAGTTTATTACACAAAGAAGGGGAAATCTACTAATGAGTAAATAATCAAAAAGAATAGATTAAAAACTGAGTAATTGAAATTGAGTATATAGAAAGTATACATTTTGTTTTTGTTTTGTTTTTCCAATCAAAAGACCAATGGAAAAAAAAAATGAAAATATATTACTGCAAATACCTTCTAAAATTAAATAGCAAAGCAAGAAATTTCGCTAGCCTGCTAGAGTTGGGAAAATATCCTCCCCCGTAGCAACTAGATTGAAATATTGGATCAAAATAAATAATTCTAACTCAAACTCGCTAGTTCACGAAGCTCACAAACTTGGAATACATATTGACGAAAAGGGAAAAGACAACTGGGTAAAAGACATGAATCAAAGTAAATAGCAAACCAAGAAATTTGGCAAGCCTGCTAGAGTTGAGAAAATATCCTTGTAAAAGACATGAATCAGATTTTAGACAATTTGACTATGGAAAAAAAATATTTTGGAATACACATAAATCTCAGGATGACAAAAAAGAAAATCATTGAAACATTGACAGGTAATTCGAACAATCCTTTAGAAATTCATAGCACAGAAACATTACATGATGCAAATAAAAGTACACATCATAAAAACAAGTTACGAACCTACAGAAAATTAAAACAGAATTTGCATATAAAAAATATCTCACCACAATAAAAAATCTAAAACATAGTGCTGCGCTAAGGCGAAACTCGGAATAAAGGCTCATACCCTTCAAATGGAAAGGGGTAGATATAATAACTTTATAGCTGAAGACTAAATTTGCCCAGTTTGTGACAACTAGAAAATTGAGAACGAAAAACAACTTCTCAATTGTAATCTATACTTGGAGGAACGAAATAATCATGATTAAAATATTAAATACAATAAAATCAACTTTAGGACGGACGATGAACACCTAACAGATATACTAAGAAGTTAAAATGACAAAATAATCATTGAGCTAGGAAAATTCGTCTACATCTGTTTCAGGTTACGACAAGAAAAAAACTAAAATACCAGATGCCTAAACCAACCACAAAATAATTTTGTTTTTCTTTACATTCAAATGTTTGTGATTTTATTATTGTTACACATTGCTTATTTTTGTTATTTTATTGTATATAATCTTATAGCTGAAGACTGAATTTGCTCAGTTTGTGACAACTAGAAAATTGAGAACGAAAAAAAATATCTTCTCATTTGTAATCTATACAATAAGAAACAAAAAAAATCATGATTAAAATATTAAATACAATAAAATCAACTTTAGAACAGATGATGAACACCTAACAGGTATACTAAAAAGTTAAAATGACAAAACAATCATTGAGCTAGGAACATTCGTCCACATCTGATTCAGGGCACGATAAGAAAAAAAAATCCTAAAATGCCAAATGCCTAAACCAAACACCAAATATTTTTTTTTTTTTTTTTTTTTTTGCTTTACATTCACTTGTTTGTGATTTTATTATTGTTACACTTTGTTGGTTTTTTGTTACTTCGTTGTATTTCCAACCAAGATCCCACGCATGAATACGGTTTCAATTTTAATTGTTATTGTGCAAATTAGATGGTTGGATATTGACATCATGGTCAGTTTACCACCTCAGTTATCACATCGTGCTTTGTAAATATTTGAAAAGCTCAGTGGTCACAGATAGCGTTGCAACACACGCACGCACTCTTTCGAAGGGGGAACTAGCCATGTTGTGTACGGCCGCAGTGAGTTGAATTGAAAAGCCCACTTCAAGTTGTGTACGTAGAGTAATAGATTATTATACATTATATTAGACATAATCATAATCGCAATCAAGAAGCAGATCTTTCCTCACCGATAAAATAGCTACTTATTGCTGACCCGTGTTTACCATGTTGTTAGGACAATTTGATTCATGGCATTATTCAGGAGTTATGGAACGCGATCAGACCCCATTACAACAATATCACGCGTCGTGCGTTACTTCAATAATAACACCCAGCTGATTTGAAGACTATATAGTTGTGTCTTCAATTATTATTTCAAAGGCGAATATCTTTCACGTATACACTTATAAACATTACAAACGGTAACATCGGTGTAAAAGTATTTATTTCGAGAGCAAGTCAACACTGTTCATAATGAAAGAATCGACAAAAATGGCAAAATAAAAGAAATATCTAATCATTCGAACTACAACGTGCATACATACATACAGTATTTTGAGGATCGTCGATTGATATTACGCCATATTGCAAGTGATACTATTATGAATGAAAGTGTTGACGAAATGTAATGTGCACGCACGCATTCCTCGTCCACCGGTGCCCCAGTCACGTCAAACAGTCGATTTACGAGAGTGTAAACAATGCGGTCAGGATATTATACATGTAATTGTATAGTGGAATCTGTCTAATGGATAAGCGAGTGCTCTCTGTACATCTTGGGAATAATCAAAACTTAGCGCATTTTATTTAACATGAATTAGCATACAACGTGTATGGTATGCGTACGTGCTTACCGTCAAAGAACGAACTACGCAACATCTCTATAATATTAAACAATGTCATCCATTCTCTCCAGTATAACTAATTATTTTAAATTATTGGTGTCCCACTTTTCG